>NC_134361.1:183650696-183690696 GCF_048569485.1 Anomaloglossus baeobatrachus
CGAAAAATCCTTTATTTGAAATAAAAGGCAAAAAAAAACCCTCTTTCACCACTTTATTAATCCCCAAATACACCTCCAGGTGCACTATAATCCACATGATGTCCCACAACACTTTCAGCTCTGCTACATCGGTAGCTGACAGGAGCAGCCGTAGAACACCGTGACTCCTGTAAGCTCCACAGAGCAACTGAAGTGAGTCGCGCTGTCAGCGGTGATGTCACTCAGGTAGTGCCTGTGTGTGTGCGGTGATGATCGGCGCGTGTGTGCGGTGATGATGGGGGCGGTAGTGCTTGCGTGTGTGCGGTTATGATGGGTGTGGTAGTGTTTGTGTGTGTGTGCGGTGATGATGGGCGCAGTAGTGCTTGCGTTTGTGTGGTGATGATGGGTGCGGTAGTGCCGGTGTGTGCGGTGATGATGGATGCGGTAGTGCCGGTGTGTGCGGTGATGATGGGTGCGGTAGTGCCGGTGTGTGCGGTGACGATGGGGGTGGTAATGCCGGTGTGTGCGGTGATGATGGGGGCGGTAGTGCCGGTGTGTGCGGTGATGATGGGGGCGGTAGTGCCGGTGTGTGCGGTGATGATGGGGATGGTAGTGCCGGTGTGTGCGGTGATGATGGGGGCGGTAGTGTCGGGGTGTGTGCGGTAATGATCGGCGCGGTAGTGCTTGCGTGTGTGCGGTGATGATGGGAGCGGTAGTGCTTGCGTGTGTACGGTGATGATGGGGGCGGTAGTGCTTGTGTGTGTGCGTTTATGATGGGTGCGGTAGCGCTTGTGTGTGTGCGGTGATGATGGGCGCAGTAGTGCTTGTGTGTGTGCGGTGATGATGGGCGCGGGTAGTGCCAGTGTGTGCGGTGATGATGGGGGCGGTAGTGCCGGTGTGTGCGGTGATGATGGGGGCGGTAGTGCCGGTGTGTGCGGTGATGATGGGGGCGGTAGTGCCGGTGTGTGCGGTGATGATGGGGGCGGTAGTGCCGGTGTGTGCGGTGATGATGGGGGCGGTAGTGCCGGTGTGTGCGGTGATGATGGGGGCGGTAGTGCCGGTGTGTGCGGTGATGATGGGGGCGGTAGTGCCGGTGTGTGCGGTGATGATGGGGGCGGTAGTGCCGGTGTGTGCGGTGATGATGGGGGCGGTAGTGCCGGTGTGTGCGGTGATGATGGGGGCGGTAGTGCCGGTGTGTGCGGTGATGATGGGGCGGTAGTGCTGGGGTGTGTGCGGTGATGATGGGGGCGGTAGTGTCGGGGTGTGTGCGGTTATGATGGGTTTGGTAGTGCTGGGGTGTGTGCGGTGATGATGGGGCGGTAGTGTCGGGGTGTGTGCGGTGATGATGGGTGCGGTACGTGTCGGGGTGTATGCGGTGATGATGGGGCGGTAGTGTCGGGGTGTGTGCGGTGATGATGGGGGCGGTAGTGTCGGGGTGTGTGCGGTGATGATGGGGCGGTAGTGTCGGGGTGTGTGCGGTGATGATGGGGGCAGTAGTGTCGGGGTGTGTGCGGTGATGATGGGGGCAGTAGTGTCGGGGTGTGTGCGGTGATGATGGGGGCAGTAGTGTCGGGGTGTGTGCGGTGATGATGGGGGCGGTAGTGTCGGGGGTGTATGCGGTGATGATGGAGGCGGTAGTGTCGGGGTGTGTGCAGTGATGATGGGGCGGTAGTGTCGGGGTGTGTGCGGTGATGATGGGTGCGGTAGTGTCGGGGTGTGTGCGGTGATGATGGGTGCGGTAGTGTCGAGGTGTGTGCGGTGATGATGGGGCGGTAGTGCTGGGGTGTGTGCGGTGATGATGGGGCGGTAGTGTCGGGGTGTGTGCGGTGATGATGGGGCGGTAGTGTCGGGGTTTGTGCAGTGATGATGGGGCGGTAGTGTCGGGGTGTGTGCGGTGATGATGGGGCGGTAGTGTCGGGGTGTGTGCGGTGATGATGGGGCGGTAGTGTCGGGGTGTGTGCGGTGATGATGGGTGCGGTAGTGTCGAGGTGTGTGCAGTGATGATGGGGCGGTAGTGCTGGGGTGTGTGCGGTGATGATGGGGCGGTAGTGTCGGGGTGTGTGCGGTGATGATGGGGCGGTAGTGTCGGGGTGTGTGCGGTGATGATGGGGTCGGTAGTGTCGGGGTGTGTGCGGTGATGATGGGTGCGGTAGTGTCGGGGTGTGTGCGGTGATGATGGGTGCGGTAGTGTCGAGGTGTGTGCGGTGATGATGGGGCGGTAGTGCTGGGGTGTGTGCGGTGATGATGGGGCGGTAGTGCTGGGGTGTGTGCGGTGATGATGGGGCGGTAGTGCTGGGGTGTGTGCGGTGATGATGGGGCGGTAGTGTCGGGGTGTGTGCGGTGATGATGGGGCGGTAGTGTCGGGGTGTGTGCGGTGATGATGGGGCGGTAGTGTCGGGGTGTGTGCGGTGATGATGGGGCGGTAGTGTCGGGGTGTGTGCGGTGATGATGGGGCGGTAGTGTCGGGGTGTGTGCGGTGATGATGGGGCGGTAGTGTCGGGGTGTGTGCGGTGATGATGGGGCGGTAGTGTCGGGGTGTGTGCGGTGATGATGGGGCGGTAGTGTCGGGGTGTGTGCGGTGATGATGGGGCGGTAGTGTCGGGGTGTGTGCGGTGATGATGGGGCGGTAGTGTCGGGGTGTGTGCGGTGATGATGGGGCGGTAGTGTCGGGGTGTGTGCGGTGATGATGGGGCGGTAGTGTCGGGGTGTGTGCGGTGATGATGGGGCGGTAGTGTCGGGGTGTGTGCGGTGATGATGGGGCGGTAGTGTCGGGGTGTGTGCGGTGATGATGGGGCGGTAGTGTCGGGGTGTGTGCGGTGATGATGGGGCGGTAGTGTCGGGGTGTGTGCGGTGATGATGGGGGCGGTAGTGTCGGGGTGTGTGCGGTGATGATGGGGCGGTAGTGTCGGGGTGTGTGCGGTGATGATGGGGCGGTAGTGTCGGGGTGTGTGCGGTGATGATGGGGCGGTAGTGTCGGGGTGTGTGCGGTGATGATGGGGCGGTAGTGTCGGGGTGTGTGCGGTGATGATGGGGCGGTAGTGTCGGGGTGTGTGCGGTGATGATGGGGCGGTAGTGTCGGGGTGTGTGCGGTGATGATGGGGCGGCAGTGTCGGGGTGTGTGCGGTGATGATGGGGCGGCAGTGTCGGGGTGTGTGCGGTGATGATGGGGCGGTAGTGTCGGGGTGTGTGCGGTGATGATGGGGCGGTAGTGTCGGGGTGTGTGCGGTGATGATAAGAGCTCTCTCTCTCCCTCTTCCTTTGGCATGAAAAAGAAAAAAAAAAGGATCCGTTGCATCAGGCAGAAACCAGATGTGTGAAAGTAGCCTAAAGGGGGCTTTACACGCTGCGACATCGCTATTGCGGAGTCGTTGGGGTCACGGATTTGGTGACGCACATCCGGCCGCATTAGCAATGTTGCTGCGTGTGACACCGATGACCGATTTTGCATCGTTGCAAAAACGTGCAAAATCGCTCATCGGTGACATGGGGGTCCATTCTCAAATATCGTTACTGCAGCAGTAACGATGTAGTTTGTCGCTCCTGCGGCAGCACACATCGCTCTGTGTGACACCGCAGGAACGAGGAAGCTCCCCTTACCTGCCTCCCGGCCGCTATGCAGAAGGAAAGAGGTGGGCGGGATTTTCCGGCCACTCATCTCCGCCCCTCCGCTTCTATTGGGCGGCCACTCAGTGACGTCGCTGTGACGCCGCACGGACCGCCCCCTTAGAAAGGAGGCGGTTCGCCGGTCACAGCGACGTCGCCGTGCAGGTAAGTATGTGTGACGGGTCTGCGCGATGTTGTGCGGCACGGGCAGCAATTTGCCCGTGTCGCACAACAGATGATGGCGGGTACCCACACTAGCGATATCGGGACCGATATCGCAGCGTGTAAAGTAGCCTTTAGGCTATGTGCCCACGGGACTATCTGGATTTTCTAGATAAATCCGCAGGCTTTAGCAAGTACAGACCATGTTATCCTATGGGACATGGGGATGTCTTGCAGCCGCACATAACTGCAAGTCAATTATTCCTGCGGAAATCCAGACCCTCAGCTATGGAGATAGAGGCCGGGACTTCCGCAGGTAAGTCGCACAAATGTCCGCAGGTTTACCGCAGATATTTCACTGGAATCCTGCAGCTATGGATAGCTGCGGATTCCGGCAAGCAGCTGCAGGAAACCTGCGGACATACCTGCGGATATATCCGGGGGTACAGAGTCCTGTGGGCATATAATATACCCTTATAGATACTTTGTTTTTTTTTAAACATTGAGTTAAGTGAATAACATCACACAGGGCTGGTTGTAGTCACACAGATGTGAAGGCTACTCGGTTGGACAGGCATAGGAGACCTGACAGGCTCCCTTTAATCCTAACTAGTGATGAGCGAATGCTAAATATTGGGGTTCAGGTTATTCGTTCTGAATACCTAGTAATATTTCAGTATTCATCACGAATAACGAGTCTAATGCAAGTCAATGGAGACCCTGAGGATTTTTCTGGGAAATCTTCGGTTCCCCATTGACTTGCATTAGATTTGTTATTCGTGATGAATACTGAAATAGTACTAGGTATTTAGTACGAATAACCTGAATATTTACTATTCGCTCATCTCTAATCCTGGTCAATTCACCAACTCCATTTGCTAAAATGCAGCCCCAACCTTGTAGGATCCTCCACGCACTTCACTGTTCCTGCAGAGTCTCATTATTCCGCCCCTCTTCAGCCCTTCAGTGAACAAACTATCTTTACACCCAACAATTTCACATTTTGACTCCTCAGTCCAGAGAACCTTCTGCCATATTTCTCCGTCCTAGTCCCTTTGTTTTCCTGAAAAGTTGAGTCTCTTCACCTGGTTTCCATCTGGAAACTATGGTTGTTTGGCTGGAATTCTTCCATGAAGACCACTTCTGGCCAAAGTTTTCCGAACAGTAGATGGGTGTAGCCGAATCCCACTAGTTGCTCCCAGTTCTGGGGTGATGGCACTGCTGGTCATCTTCCAACTTTGCAGGGAAGTAAATATGATGTGTCCTTCATCTGCTGCACTAAGTTTCCTTGGCTGAACATCACATCTACAGTCTTCTATGTTGCCCATTTCTTGGTGTCCTCGATGTTTGGACCATCCCTCATGAGATTCTTCAAAAGCCGTCCAAATGTTTTTAAAAGAATTGATGCTGTTTTCATGGCCAAGCACGATCACCCAAATTTGGGATTGTTAATTGATAAAAAAAAAAAAAAAAACTGTTAATACTACTCATCCTTAGGGCTCATTCACATGACCGTTCCGTTTGTCCTGGTCAGCTCCTGTGTTTTTGCGGACCTACGGAAAGGACCATATTTTCAATGTCTTTTGTGTAGGATCGGATGGCACACGGAAGATCTTCTATATGCATCCGATCCTACAAAAAAACACATCGGATGCCGTATGTCTGTTCCGCTATTATGGAACATGTCCTATTCTGTTCCGTAATAACGGACTGTGACTCAATACAAGTCAGTGGGCCCGCAAAATCCCCGGAAGCCGCACGGAAGCACTTCCATGTGACCTCCGTCGGGTGCCTGTGCAGTCTGTTCCGCTCCAGCCCCATGGCTGCTCGCACAGCAGTGTGTCAGTGTCTACTCATACAGCAGTGTCAGCAGCTTCTCACACTGCAGTGTGTGCAGCCGCCGGGATGACTAGCGCTGCTGTCAGGAGGTTAGAAGAGGTCATTACCTGCTTTGGCGATCTCCTGCTCTCCTGATGTCAGCGCTGTTGTGTCGCCCTGGGCAAGCCAGGGGACACAGGT
The DNA here is from genome assembly GCF_048569485.1 of Anomaloglossus baeobatrachus. Taxonomy (NCBI): domain Eukaryota; kingdom Metazoa; phylum Chordata; class Amphibia; order Anura; family Aromobatidae; genus Anomaloglossus; species Anomaloglossus baeobatrachus. The sequence continues at coordinate 183,656,460 of NC_134361.1, forward strand.
CACACACCACCACACCCTACATCCCAGTTAGGAACACCACAGCTAACCAGAAATCCTTGTTGTCTTCCTCCAGAGGCTGATGATTCACACCAGGGGGTGGGCCAGGCGGTTGGCTCCGCCCACCAAGGAGGACACAGCTCTGGAGGCGGGAGAAACCAGGCAGTTGAAGTCTAGCTAAGGGCTAGAGAGGAGTCAGCTCAGGGACGAGCTTGAGTAAACAACTAAGTGAAAGTAGTGAAAGTAGAAAAGTGGAGGAGGAGGAAAGCAAGTGAGGTGACAAGAAGGAAGGAAAGCCTGAAGGGTCCAGCTTTGTGTAGGGCCAGGTCAGCAAGGTCAGCAACGGCGGTGACTGTCTGGAGGGGGACCGTTTGGAAGTTCCTGGAAGGACCCCGTTGGCTGTGTGCCCTGCGGTCTGGAGCAGTGTTCCGAAGGACATTCAGCACCAGGGCAGGGGCCTCTCGGACCCCGGCAAGGCTTGGAGTCGCCACAATTTGCCGAATCCGTCAGTGAAGGGGACGTAGATCCCCCAACAACCAAGTCCCGATTGAAGGCAACAGCCCAGCCAGTATAGAAGAGACACCGCCACCGCCAAGGCACCTGTTTCTTAGGGCCAGCGCCTGCGGGCAAAGAGTAGAGCTCCCCCGGTCCAGCTTGAAGCCGGGGAGCGGGTTACCGGTGGGGACCCATCGCAATCAACAAGTACACCAAGGTGCAAGGAAAAGGGACATCACCGTCACCTACTGGGAGAGCAAGTGCAGCCGTCCGTGGGACCGTCTATCCAGCCGTTTGGTTTACCGTAAAAAACTGTGTCACGTCTCAGGCTGAGTGAGTACCACAGTGCCGCAAGGCACAGCGATGCCCCCGCGTCCCTGCGCCCACCAGGCCCTGCACCTCCATCTCCATCACCGGGCCCCGGGATCACCAACCCCTACCCACGGAGGGGCAACACAACACCTGGCTGCTCCGCATCACCATCCCCGGGAGCCCCGTATAGAGCAGCGGTGGTGAAATCACCACAACCGTGGGTGGCGTCACGGACAATAATCATCCCCACACCCAACAAACCCCCTTTCACTCACGGGCGAGAAACCCCCGGGATCCGGCCCACCGCTCGAGCCACCAATGAGCAGCAGCCGCCGGACCCGAGCAGAAGGGGTGAGCGTAGTGTGCTGACACCCTCCTCCCCGCCCGCGACACTGTCACTGCCTTCTATGCCCGCCGCGTTCTCACATCAGGTCTCGCGGGTGGCCCAAGACTGTCACTAGCGGTGACGTCACATGCTCCTGCGATTCTTCTCTGAGAAAGCGGTGGGCATAGAAGTCAGTGACAGCGTTGACGTCAGAAGAGCAGGAGATCTTCACAGCAGGTAATGATCGCATCTAACCTCCTGACAGCAGCGCTCGTCATCCCCTGCAGTGACCTGGCCTGACCTCATGATGTTAGCTCAGGTCACTGCATTGCTCTCCCAGCCAATGGGGAATGTTCTGTTCTGTTCTTCATTGACTGGGACAGTGACTATGGTATGGATCGTCGTGGGACCCCCTTATTGGATTACGCCGGACCTGTATTTGATTGTTCTTTTCAATAAATTGGTAAAAGAGGGAATGTTTTGGGGAGTGTTTTTTTTCAAATAAAACTTTTTTTGTTGTCTTTTTTTTTTTTATTACTGACTGGGTTGGTGATATAGGGTATCTGATAGACGCATGACATCACTAACCCCAGGGCCTGATGCCAGGTGACATTACACATCTGGCATTAACCCATATATTACCCCGTTTGCCACCGCACCAGGGCAACGGGATGAGCTGGGGCGAAGCGCCAGGATTGGCATGTTTAATGGATGTGCCACTTCTGGGATGGCTGTAGCCTGCTATTTTTAGGCTGGGGAGTGTCCAATAACAGTGGACCTCCCTAGTCTGAGAATACCAGACCACAGCTGTCCACTTTACCTTGGCTGGTGATCCAATTTGGGGGGGGACCCCGTGTTTTAAATTATTTATTTAATTTAAAATAACAGCGTGGGGTGCCCTCTGTTTTGGATTACCAGCCAATGTGAAGCTGTCAGCTGTGGTCTGCAGGCGTCTGCTTTACCCTAGCTGGCTACAAAAGATAGGGGGGGGGGGCCTCAGGTCATTTTTTTTTAATTATTTATTTTTTGGCTAAATACAAGGCTAAGCACCCCTTAGTGCCACATGAAAGTCACAAAAGGGTGCCATCTTAGAATATGCGGGGGGTGGGACATTACATATGTCTTTCTCATCTATTATCTATCTATCTATCTATCCCTCTATTCATTTATTCATCCCTCGATCTCTCTGTCTCTATATCTATCTATCCATCTCTATATCTATCTATTCATCTATTTATCTTTCTTGCTGCTTCCTTTTTTTTGCGGTCAACAAAAAAAGGAAGGCATATGGATGACACACGGACCGTATACGGAACGGAATGGATGTCACACGGATGCCCACACGGATACATCCGTGAAAAAAACTGACCATTTTTTGCGGCCCGCAAAAACATAACGGTCATGTGAATGTAGCCTTACTTTGCAGCAGTTTTTCTACCTTTGCCGCTAGCACAGAGCTGTATATAATTACTGATTGTGTGTTTTCTTCTCTGCTGTGTGATGACATTCATGCTGTCATACCGGCCGTCAGCCTCTGTACACATTGGACTGATTTCAGATCTTATCAGAAGCAGGATCTGGTTAGTGAAATCTGCTGTAGTGCTGGCTCTGCGACCGGTGGGGGTCTGACCTGTAGGACCCATCCTGATTGAGCTCTGCTTATGTGTTATGGACTATCTCAGCATAGCGTGTGGCGCTGTCACTGGTAATGGTGAATTTGGCTAGCCGCAGTTCTCCATGCAGTTGGCTAGTAGCACCGCTGCGCAGGGAGCACTTAGAACGAGACTCTTTTACGTCCCTTAATTATGGAAATTACGGTGGTCTTGGATGTCAGACCCCCACATATCCTCAAGTGCTTGTATATTGTAGTAAGAGGCCGTCTATGACACATTCTGTGAGGACTCCAAAAACTTATTGCTCATTATATTCTGATCTTGAGGCCATGTTCTCCTCTTTCTCCGCCATCTCGCTCCCCTCCATACCGTCCACTGAAGATGTCGCTGCGGAAATAGTAACCTAAACTGTCAACTGAAAGGGGGCTTTTTTTCCCCCCAAATTATTAAAGGGAACCTCTCTCTAGATTCATGGTGAAGAACCACACATAATATGTATCAGAGCCCGACTATGTGATTGAGGCCAGGTATATTCTCGAAAATGCTTCAGCATGTTACAGGAAACATAGTTTCTGACTAAAGTTTGACTAGTCTGCCGCTGTCCCGGCCGGTTTCTCCCTTTGATTGACAGGTCTCTCCCGCGTAGAGACTTGTCAATCACTTGGAGCAGGCAGGGAGACGCTGACCAGGCGACGTGTGACTAGTCTGCCGCTGTCCCGGCCGGTTTCTCCCTTTGATTGACAGGTCTCTCCCGCGTAGAGACTTGTCAATCACTTGGAGCAGGCAGGGAGACGCTGACCAGGCAACGTGTGACTAGTCTGCCGCTGTCCCGGCCGGTTTCTCCCTTTGATTGACAGGTCTCTCCCGCGTAGAGACTTGTCAATCACTTGGAGCAGGCAGGGAGACGCTGACCAGGCGACGTGTGACTAGTCTGCCGCTGTCCCGGCCGGTTTCTCCCTTTGATTGACAGGTCTCTCCCGCGTAGAGACTTGTCAATCACTTGGAGCAGGCAGGGAGACGCTGACCAGGCGACGTGTGACTAGTCAGGCGTCTCCCTGTAGTGCCATGTACTATGTTTTCTCCTCACTACCCCAGCCTGTTATTTGCGCAACATGAATCAAGTGACCAAATCCATTTTAAGGGGTTGTCCACTACCTAGACAGCCCCTTCTTAGATATAGTAGTTCCCCTAGTAAATTAAAAATCACATATACTCACCTACCTTATCAACTTTCTATTGCGAGAGGTCCTTCCCAATCCCTGGTTGGGGGCTTCGGATCCCAGGAACCGAACTCTACAGATTGCCGTCTTGAATAATAATATTTGTTCACCTATATAGCGCTATTATTTCCATACATCAGCATAAAGCATAGATGCATTCATTGTCTATGGGACTACAGGAGAATGCTGAGGACAGCACTAAGCTATTTCGGGCAGTCTCATGGATCAGTGTTTTCCAAAGTCTAGTCATTAAAACCCCCAACAGTTTTCCCGGCCCGTCTCTTGATTACCTGACTTGGCGCAATAATGATGTCGCACCAAGGTAGCCAATCAAAAGAGGAGACGTAGATGGTCCCCAGGGCTCCCATCCAGCGTCAGTGGACTACTCAGTACGTCTAATAGATTTGCTCATCTCTGAATCATAGTATAACTCCAAAATCAATCGCTCCATTGCACGAAAGTGTTAAGCTAAGGAGTGACAGGTATATCCCATGGTCATTTGCTCGCTTTGAAAGAAAAGGAGATAATCCAGCACTGCAAAAAAAGTCAATTAAAACAAAGTGTTCATCGGTAGATAAAACCTCTGACGTGTTTCATAACAATTGTGCCTTACTATAAGGACTTCAATTGGTTTAAAACGTGTCAGAGGTAGTGATTAGCGGGCACTGCCATGCTCGGGTGCTCAGTATTCGTAACTAGTTATTAGCGGGTACTACCATGCTTCGGTGCTCGGTACTCGTAACTAGTTATTAGCGGGCACTACCATGCTCGGGTGCTCGGTACTCGTAACTAGTTATTAGCGGGCACTACCGTGCTCGGTACTCGTAACTAGTTATTAGCGGGTACTACCATGCTTCAGTGCTCGGTACTCGTAACTAGTGATGAGCGAGCACTACCATGCTCGGGTGCTCAGTACTGGTAACTAGTGATGAGCGGGCACTACCATGCTCAGGTGCTCAGTACTCGTAACTAGTGATGAGCGGGCACTACCATGCTCGGGTGCTCAGTACTTGTAACTAGTGATGAGCAGGCACTACCATGCTCAGGTGCTCAGTACTCGTAACTAGTGATGAGCGGGCACTACCATGCTCAGGTGCTCAGTACTCGTAACTAGTGATGAGCGGGCACTACCATGCTCGGGTGCTCAGTACTTGTAACTAGTGATGAGCAGGCACTACCATGCTCGGGTGCTCGGTACTCGTAACTAGTGATGAGCGAGCACTACCATGATCAGGTGCTCAGTACTTGTAACTAGTGATGAGCAGGCACTACCATGCTCGGGTGCTCAGTACTCGTAACTAGTGATGAGCGGGCACTACCATGCTCGGGTGCTCAGTACTTGTAACTAGTGATGAGCGAGCACTACCATGCTCAGGTGCTCGGTACTCGTAACTAGTGATGAGCGGGCACTACCATGCTCGGGTGCTCAGTACTCGTAACTAGTGATGAGCGGGCACTACCATGCTCAGGTGCTCTGTACTCGTAACTAGTGATGAGCGAGCACTACCATGCTCAGTACTCGTAACTAGTGATGAGCGAGCACTACCATGCTCAGTACTCGTTACTAGTGATGAGCGGGCACTACCATGCTCAGTACTCGTTACTAGTGATGAGCGAGCACTACCATGCTCAGTACTCGTTACTAGTGATGAGTGGGCACTACCATGCTCGGGTGCTCAGTACTCGTAACTAGTGATGAGTGGGCACTACCATGCTCGGGTGCTCTGTACTCGTAACCAGCAGTCAAACGACTTGAGTACCAAGCATAATGAAAGTCATTGGGGGACTCGAGCATTTTTCCTGAAGATCTTCCAAATTGACTTTCATTATACTCTGGTACTCAAATCGCACCCATCTGAACATTCAACTGCTTGTTTCCAGTACTAAGCACCAGAGCATGGTAGTGCGCACTCAGATTAAGATCAATCTAAAAGTTCTTATTAGATGATACCTTACACCTACTCTAATTGTCCACGCTCTGGTGATGATGATGATGGCACTAAGAAAACACGCCCCACATTTGACGGACATGCACTAGGGTTAGGAGGTTTTGGATTAGGACATGTTTCCAGATGGTTGTCACCTACAGTACAGACCAAAGGTTTGGACACACCTTCTCATTCAAAGAGTTTTCTTTATTTTCCTGACTCTAAAAATTGTATATTCACATTGAAGGCATCAAAACTATGAATTAAAACATGTGGAATGAAATACTTAATAAAAAGTGTGAAACAACTGAAAATATGTCTTATATTCTAGGTTCTTCAAAGTAGCCACCTTTTGCTTTGATTACTGCTTTGTACACTCTTGGCATTCCCTTGATGAGCTTCAAGAGGTAGTCACCGGAAATGGTTTTCCAACAGTCTTGAAGGAGTTCCCAGAGATGCTTAGCCCTGTTGCCTTCACTCTGCGGTCCAGCTCACCCCAAACCATCTCGATTGGGTTCAGGTCTGGTGACTGTGGAGGCCAGGTCATCTGGCGTAGCACCCCATCACTCTCCTTCTTAGTCAAATAGCCCTTACACAGCTTGGAGGTGTGTTTGGGGTCAGTCCTGTTGAAAAATAAATGATGGTCCAACTAAATGCAAACCGGATGGAATAGCCCGCCACTGCCAGATGCTGTGATAGCCATGCTGGTTCTGTATACCTTCAATTTTGAATAAATCCCCAACAGTGTCACCAGCAAAGCACCCCCACACCATCACACCTCCTTCATGCTTCACGGTGGGAACCAGCCATGTAGAGTCCATCCATTCACCTTTTCTACAAAGACACGGTGGTTGGATCCAAAGATCTCAAATTTGGACTCATCAGACCATAGCACAGATTTCCACTGGTCTAATGTCCATTCCTTGTGTTCTTTAGCCCAAACAAGTCTCTTCTGCTTGTTGCCTGTCCTTAGCAGTGGTTTCCTAGCAGCTATTTTACCGTGAAGTTCTGCTGCACAAAGTCTCCTCTTAACAGTTCTTCTAGAGATGAGAAGGTGTGTCCAAACTTTTGGTCTGAACTGTATCTATAAAATTGGTTTTCAAGATCAGATCAGTGGGGGTCTCGCACTCAGTACCTTCACCCCAACTGATCAGTTGTTATGAGTTTCAGCAGAAGCAGGATGTAAAATAATGCACAGCGCGGAACAGCACAGCACCACCACTTGTCTAGTGGCTGATGCCGGGTACTGCAGATCAGCTTCTATTCACATAAAAGGAATATGTTGTCAGAAGATATCCTCTGGTTTTCCATCAGGTTTTTGTATTACATGTATATTTTAAAATTCTGGGCAATGTTTTTCTTGTAGTTTTCTTTCACATCACAATCTTTATTTAAAAAGAAGAAACAAACCCCTTATCTTGTCATTTTCACACTGGCCACTAGGGATTTGAGTTGTTTTTTTTTTTTTATAACTTCCAGTCCTTTTTCCGTATGATAGTTCTGCAGATATACATTACACTTGTGTGTCTTTGTCCTGATGATACCTACGCAGATATACATTGCACTTGTGTGTCTTTGTCCTGATGATACCTCCGTAGATATACATTCTCTCTTCTTTCTCTGTCCTGGAGATGCCTCTGCAGATAAATATTGCTCTTGTGTGTCTGTGTCCTGATGATGCTACAGATCTACATTACACTTGTTTGTCTGGCTCCTGATGATACCTCTGCAGACATGTATGCATTGCACTTGTGTGTCTGATGACACCTCCACAGCTATCCATTGCACGTGTGCACCTATATACTGATGTTTCCTTCACAGATATAGCTGTCTTTTTCCTGTCCTGATGATACATCCGCAAATGTACATTACACTTGTGTGTCTGTGTCCTGCTGATACCTCCGCAAATATACATGCTCTCGTGTCTTTGTCCTGATGATACCTCCACAGATATACATTGCACATGTGTGCCTGTATACTGATGATACCTCGGCACATATACATTACACTTGTTCGTCTGTATCGTGATGATACCTCTGCAGATACTCATGCTCTCTTGTGTCTTTGTCCTAATGATGCCTACACAGCTACACATGCACTTGTGTATCTGTGTCCTGATCATGTCTCTGCAGAAACATATTGCATGTCTTGTGTCCTGATGATACTGCCGAGGATATACATTGCACATGTGAGCCTATATACTGATGATTCCTCCACAGATATACATTGCACATGTGAGCCTATATACTGATGATTCCTCCACAGATATACATTGCACATGTGAGCCTGTATACTGATGATTCCTCCACAGATATACATTGCACGTGTGAGCCTATATACTGATGATTCCTCCACAGATATACATTGCACATGTGAGCCTGTATACTGATGATTCCTCCACAGATATACATTACACATGTGAGCCTGTATACTGATGATTCCTCCACAGATATACATTGCACATGTGAGCCTATATACTGATGATTCCTCCACAGATATACATTGCACATGTGAGCCTGTATACTGATGATTCCTCCACAGATATACATTGCACATGTGTGCCTGTATACTGATGATTCCTCCACAGATACACATTGCACATGTGAGCCTGTATACTGATGATTCCTCCACAGATATACATTGCACATGTGAGCCTGTATACTGATGATTCCTCCACAGATATACATTGCACATGTGAGCCTGTATACTGATGATTCCTCCACAGATATACATTGCACATGTGAGACTGTATACTGATGATTCCTCCACAGATACACATTGCACATGTGAGACTGTATACTGATGATTCCTCCACAGATATACATTGCACATGTGAGCCTATATACTGATGATTCCTCCACAGATATACATTGCACATGTGAGCCTGTATACTGATGATTCCTCCACAGATATACATTGCACGTGTGAGCCTGTATACTGATGATTCCTCCACAGATATACATTGCACATGTGAGCCTGTATACTGATGATTCCTCCACAGATATACATTGCACATGTGAGACTGTATACTGATGATTCCTCCACAGATACACATTGCACATGTGAGACTGTATACTGATGATACCTCCACAGATATACATTGCACATGTGAGCCTGTATACTGATGATTCCTCCACAGATATACATTGCACATGTGTGCCTGTATACTGATGATTCCTCCACAGATACACATTGCACATGTGAGACTGTATACTGATGATACCTCCACAGATATACATTGCACATGTGAGCCTGTATACTGATGATTCCTCCACAGATATACATTGCACATGTGAGCCTGTATACTGATGATTCCTCCACAGATATACATTGCACATGTGAGCCTGTATACTGATGATTCCTCCACAGATATACATTGCACATGTGAGCCTGTATACTGATGATTCCTCCACAGATATACATTGCACATGTGAGACTGTATACTGATGATTCCTCCACAGATATACATTGCACATGTGAGCCTGTATACTGATGATTCCTCCACAGATATACATTGCACATGTGAGACTGTATACTGATGATTCCTCCACAGATATACATTGCACATGTGAGCCTGTATACTGATGATTCCTCCACAGATATACATTGCACATGTGAGCCTGTATACTGATGATTCCTCCACAGATATACATTGCACATGTGAGCCTGTATACTGATGATACCTCCACAGATATACATTGCACATGTGAGCCTGTATACTGATGATTCCTCCACAGATATACATTGCACATGTGAGCCTGTATACTGATGATTCCTCCACAGATATACATTGCACATGTGAGCCTGTATACTGATGATACCTCCACAGATATACATTGCACATGTGAGCCTGTATACTGATGATTCCTCCACAGATATACATTGCACATGTGAGCCTGTATACTGATGATTCCTCCACAGATACACATTGCACATGTGAGCCTGTATACTGATGATTCCTCCACAGATATACATTGCACATGTGAGCCTGTATACTGATGATTCCTCCACAGATATACATTGCACATGTGAGCCTGTATACTGATGATTCCTCCACAGATATACATTGCACATGTGAGCCTGTATACTGATGATTCCTCCACAGATATACATTGCACATGTGAGCCTGTATACTGATGATTCCTCCACAGATCTACATTGCACATGTGAGACTGTATACTGATGATTCCTCCACAGATACACATTGCACATGTGAGACTGTATACTGATGATACCTCCACAGATATACATTGCACATGTGAGCCTGTATACTGATGATTCCTCCACAGATATACATTGCACATGTGAGCCTATATACTGATGATACCTCCACAGATATACATTGCACATGTGAGCCTGTATACTGATGATTCCTCCACAGATATACATTGCACATGTGAGCCTGTATACAGATGATTCCTCCACAGATACACATTGCACATGTGAGCCTATATACTGATGATTCCTCCACAGATACACATTGCACATGTGAGCCTATATACTGATGATTCCTCCACAGATATACATTGCACATGTGAGACTGTATACTGATGATTCCTCCACAGATATACATTGCACATGTGAGCCTGTATACTGATGATACCTCCACAGATATACATTGCACATGTGAGCCTGTATACTGATGATACCTCCACAGATATACATTGCACATGTGAGCCTGTATACTGATGATTCCTCCACAGATATACATTGCACATGTGAGCCTGTATACTGATGATTCCTCCACAGATATACATTGCACATGTGAGACTGTATACTGATGATTCCTCCACAGATATACATTGCACATGTGAGCCTGTATACTGATGATTCCTCCACAGATATACATTGCACATGTGAGACTGTATACTGATGATTCCTCCACAGATATACATTGCACATGTGAGCCTGTATACTGATGATTCCTCCACAGATATACATTGCACATGTGAGACTGTATACTGATGATTCCTCCACAGATATACATTGCACATGTGAGCCTGTATACTGATGATTCCTCCACAGATATACATTGCACATGTGAGCCTGTATACTGATGATACCTCCACAGATATACATTGCACATGTGAGCCTGTATACTGATGATTCCTCCACAGATATACATTGCACATGTGAGCCTGTATACTGATGATTCCTCCACAGATATACATTGCACATGTGAGCCTGTATACTGATGATACCTCCACAGATATACATTGCACATGTGAGCCTGTATACTGATGATTCCTCCACAGATATACATTGCACATGTGAGCCTGTATACTGATGATTCCTCCACAGATACACATTGCACATGTGAGCCTGTATACTGATGATTCCTCCACAGATATACATTGCACATGTGAGCCTGTATACTGATGATTCCTCCACAGATATACATTGCACATGTGAGCCTGTATACTGATGATTCCTCCACAGATATACATTGCACATGTGAGCCTGTATACTGATGATTCCTCCACAGATATACATTGCACATGTGAGCCTGTATACTGATGATTCCTCCACAGATCTACATTGCACATGTGAGACTGTATACTGATGATTCCTCCACAGATACACATTGCACATGTGAGACTGTATACTGATGATACCTCCACAGATATACATTGCACATGTGAGCCTGTATACTGATGATTCCTCCACAGATATACATTGCACATGTGAGCCTATATACTGATGATACCTCCACAGATATACATTGCACATGTGAGCCTGTATACTGATGATTCCTCCACAGATATACATTGCACATGTGAGCCTGTATACAGATGATTCCTCCACAGATACACATTGCACATGTGAGCCTATATACTGATGATTCCTCCACAGATACACATTGCACATGTGAGCCTATATACTGATGATTCCTCCACAGATATACATTGCACATGTGAGACTGTATACTGATGATTCCTCCACAGATATACATTGCACATGTGAGCCTGTATACTGATGATACCTCCACAGATATACATTGCACATGTGAGCCTGTATACTGATGATACCTCCACAGATATACATTGCACATGTGAGCCTGTATACTGATGATTCCTCCACAGATATACATTGCACATGTGAGCCTGTATACTGATGATTCCTCCACAGATATACATTGCACATGTGAGACTGTATACTGATGATTCCTCCACAGATATACATTGCACATGTGAGCCTGTATACTGATGATTCCTCCACAGATATACATTGCACATGTGAGACTGTATACTGATGATTCCTCCACAGATATACATTGCACATGTGAGCCTGTATACTGATGATTCCTCCACAGATATACATTGCACATGTGAGACTGTATACTGATGATTCCTCCACAGATATACATTGCACATGTGAGCCTGTATACTGATGATTCCTCCACAGATATACATTGCACATGTGAGCCTGTATACTGATGATTCCTCCACAGATATACATTGCACATGTGAGCCTGTATACTGATGATTCCTCCACAGATATACATTGCACATGTGAGCCTGTATACTGATGATTCCTCCACAGATATACATTGCACGTGTGAGCCTGTATACTGATGATTCCTCCACAGATATACATTGCACGTGTGAGCCTGTATACTGATGATTCCTCCACAGATCTACATTGCACATGTGAGACTGTATACTGATGATTCCTCCACAGATATACATTGCACGTGTGAGCCTGTATACTGATGATTCCTCCACAGATATACATTGCTGTCTTTTTTCTGTGTCCTGATGATACCTCGGCAGATATACATTACACTTTTGTGTCTGGGTCCTGATGATACCTCGGCAGATATACATTACTCTTGGGTTTCGGGAGTTTCTTGGATTGATTGGAGCTGAATGCTTAGTGTCACCGGCTGATACTTGGCTGTGATTCCCGTTCTGTCTTGTAGGAATCCTAGATAATCTAAGAGTGAGATTCGCAGGAAGACACTGATCCACACCAGACCAAAATATGCTTATATCACCCAAAAAAGTAATGTAACTTGGCTGGTGATCTGTGCCCTGAACCTGCGGAGGAGGCCATGTTAGCTGTGTATGATTGCGTCTGCAGCTCCTTTCCATATCATGAAACTCCCCACAGACGGCCATGGATCTCTCCCCGATCTGTCATCAGACGTCTTAACGAAGACATCATCACATAAGGCGATTCTAATTACTTGTTATAAAGGGAAGGACATACACCATACTCTGCTGCCGGGGCGAGGATACACGGCCCTGAGCACTGGGGGAGGGGAAGACACTGTTGTGACTAAATGATAGGGATACTGTGATACTGAAGGGAAGTGGCACTGTTGTGACTACTAGAGAAAGCGATCACTGCAATAAGACACTGATGAGACCACTAGAGAGAAGTCACCAGCTTTCATTCCTAAGGGAAAGTGGTTATGACGGTGATTACGAGGGAAAGGGGGCGCTGCTGGGCCTGCCGGGGGGCCAGAACACTAATGTCATAGCTGTGACTACAAGGGAAAGGGAGCTCTGCTGGGACTACAAGGGAAAGGGGGCGCTGCTGTGACTACAAGTGAAAGGGGTCGCTGCTGTGACTACAAGGGAAAGGGGTCGCTGCTGTGACTACAAGAGAAAGGGAGCGCTGCTGTGACTACAAGGGAAAGGGAGCGCTGCTGTGACTACAAGGGAAAGGGGGCGCTGCTGTGACTACAAGGGAAAGGGAGCGCTGCTGTGACTACAAGGGAAAGGGGGTGCTGCTGTGACTACAAGGGAAAGGGGGCGCTGCTGTGACTACAAGGGAAAGGGGACGCTGCTGTGACTACAAGGGAAAGGGGGCGCTGCTGTGACTACAAGGGAAAGGGGGCGCTGCTGTGATTACAAGGGAAAGGGGGCGCTGCTGTGACTACAAGGGAAAGGGGGCGCTGCTGTGACTACAAGGGAAAGGGGGCGCTGCTGTGACTACAAGGGAAAGGGGGCGCTGCTGTGACTACAAGGGAAAGGGGGCGCTGCTGTGACTACAAGGGAAAGGGGGCGCTGTTGTGACTACAAGAGAAATGGGGCGCTGCTGTGACTACAAGAGAAAGGGGGCGCTGCTGTGACTACAAGAGAAAGGGGGCGCTGCTGTGACTACAAGAGAAAGGGGGTGCTGCTGTGACTACAAGAGAAAGGGGGTGCTGCTGTGACTACAAGAGAAAGGGGGTGCTGCTGTGACTACAAGAGAAAGGGGGCGCTGCTGTGACTACAACGGAAAGGGGGTGCTGCTGTGACTACAAGGGAAAGGGGGCAACGCCGTGGCTACAAGGTAAAGGGGGCGCTGCTGTGACTACAAGAGAAATGGGGCGCTGCTGTGACTACAATGGAAAGGGTGCGCTGCTGTGACTACAAGGGAAAGGGGGTGCTGCTGTGACTACAAGAGAAAGGGGGCAACACCATGGCTACAAGGTAAAGGGGGCGCTGCTGTGACTACAACGGAAATGGGGCGCTGCTGTGACTACAAGGGAAATGGGGCAACGCCGTGGCTACAAGGGAAAGGGGGCGCTGCTGTGACTACAAGGGAAAGGGAGTTTTCCCATTCACTAACAGCAAGGAGATACTGTGATAAGGGGTGTAGGACGTTTAATATCAGTGTTGTCTGTACAATCTCGTAACGCCAGACAATGCAGTTACTAGCGCAGGGCTCCGGTCTCTGAGGCTGAGCTTTGTCTCTGAGGGTCTCTCATCTGTCGGAGCCCCTGTGTAACTGCTGTGGTCTTCTGTCTGTAGATGTATGAAAGGGGTAACTGAAAATAGAAGTAGATTAAAGGGCTATCCCCATGAGGACACCGGTCCGATTCTGCTGGTAGTCAGGGCTGAATCCTCAGCTGTCAGCTACTAGGGCAGGGCTGGGCAGGCACACAGATCAACGAAAAGCACAATCGTGCCGGGTGTCATCAGATTTATAGAAAGGGGTCAAAAAAACCATTCTGTGACCAGTTCTTGTCTCTACTAATAACCATCCTACACTTCTGCTTCTAGTGATGGAGGAAGAATTAAAATCCCTGCCCCTGGAGAACGCATCGATCCTGTCTGAGGGCTCGCTACAGGATGGACATCGGCTGTGGATCGGGAACCTGGACCCTAAAATCACAGAGTAAGTGCTATAAGGAAACTACTGCATCCTTGCACTCGTTTGGGGTTTTTTTAACTCTTATTTATATTTAAAAAAATATTTTTATTTTATTTATTTTTATTTTTTTATGTTTTTTACATTGTTATGTTCCCTTCATTCAGGTACCATCTATTAAAACTACTACAGAAATTTGGCAAAGTGAAGCAATTTGATTTCCTTTTTCACAAATCTGGACCGTTAGAAGGACAACCCCGGGGCTACTGTTTTGTGAATTTTGAGACCAAACTGGTAAGTTTCATGGTTACATAGCCTTTAAGGTTGAAGGTAGACTTAAGTCCATCGAGTTCAACCCATAGCCTAACATGTCGATCCAGAAGAAGGCAAAAACCCCACGGGGCAGATATGAAGCTCCATATTAGAGGAAAAATTCCTTCCCAACTCCACTCGGCAAAAATTTTATCATGGATGTTCCCTATTCACACTTTGAAAAATACAATGGCTTCTGAAAACGTTAAATCAGCTCCTGC
The DNA here is from genome assembly GCF_048569485.1 of Anomaloglossus baeobatrachus. Lineage (NCBI taxonomy): Eukaryota > Metazoa > Chordata > Amphibia > Anura > Aromobatidae > Anomaloglossus > Anomaloglossus baeobatrachus. The sequence continues at coordinate 183,671,967 of NC_134361.1, forward strand.
AAAATGGATTGTTCCGATGCTCATGGGGCAATGCAGATGCTAATTATTTTTTAGATTGCCCCATTTTCATTCCAGGGAGCATGTCAGGTCTAGAAACACTATTTGCCTTCAGATAGAGGTAGGTTAATCTGCTTGTAAATAGCATTGAAAATCCTGCCTTACTGGAGCAGCAGCTACAGGGAGAAAATAAAATTTTATTCTCCCTGTAGCCGCTTGCTTTTAGTCATTGGGGCATTGCAGGGGGCTGTTACTATCACTGTACAGTGTACACGGCCTTAATCACTACCCCGGCATCTTGATTGACTGCCAGCTCTGCACACACACGCTGGAGCACTTGCTGTGCAGTGAGAAGCACCTGTAACCGCTCCTTGCACCACCCCGATGACTAGAAGCGAGCAAGAAACTTAATTTTCTTACTAAGATAGACACTCAGGATTTTAATACCTAGTATCCTAACATTAACAATATCCTAACAAGTATTTAACACCTAGTATCTGTGCACGGCCCCCTTACACAGACTTCTTAGGGAAGTGCAGGTTACTGGTCGGGTTCTGCCACCAGGATAAAAAAAAAAAAAAGTTGAAAGGAAGCAAAATGGAGATTAAAACAGGACAGTTCTACTTACCGAGTCTTCACACGGCTGTCACTCTGCTTCCGGGTCCGCTGATTAGCTCTCATGCATATTCACTGCTTATCCTCTGTGATAGCATCTGTGATTGGTTGCAGTCAAACTGCCGGCGTCTGTAATTGGTTGTGAAGTGTAGAAATAAATAATTGGGAAAATGGCGTTGGGTACCCCGTATTTTGATACCCAGAGCAGATAAAGCTGACGGCCACAGGCTACGCTTTACCTGGTTTATCCTGATTGCACTAGTGCAGTGGCAATCAGGTTAATATAAGGGGTTAATGACAGCTGTGAATTGTCAAAAAATCACAGCTGTCATCAAGCCGAAAATTAGGAATGTGGAGGGTCTATGAGACCCATCATTATTAACCCTGTAAGTCAAAAGAAATAAACACAAAATCCATTAGTTAAAAAAAAAAAACCTCTTTCTCCAATTTATTAACCCCCAAAACACCCCTGCAAGTCCGTTGTAATCCACACAAAGTAACACGATGATCCCGGTCTGCTTCATCCTGCAGTCACATTAGAAAACGTGACCACGAACTGCGGCGTCAGGGACACACTGATAGCGCTACAACTATGAGATCGATGACGTGAGTGAGTTCACCTGACGGTCACAGCTGGGGTTCCCACGGTATCTCAGCTGTGACCTCAGGTGAACTGACCTTTCTTGCATTGTTTTTTCACCCATTGAAAGCAATGTGAAAGTGACAAAATGCTGCAAAAAACACAGCAATTAGGTTGTGTTGCATCTTTGACTGCAGTTTTGTGAATAAAACAAACTTTATTAAACGTGCTGTAAACAAAACATACAAGTATACCACACACACACAAAAAATGGCGCAAAACATGCATTGGGCTACAGAAAAAAAAATTTTGCAAAATGCTGTGTACAAACATAGCCTGAAAAAAAATCTGTAGTATTTTTTTTTTGCTGAAGATTTATGGAAGGACAATCCATCGCATGTTACAGTAGCAGCCGCATGGATAAAATTTTACCATATGTCACCCATATAGGCCATATAAAAAATCTGCAGCATAAATTGACCTGCGGTGTGGATCTGCAAGGACAGGTCATGTTCTGCGGCTCTTCACTGTGGATTATTTGCAGGGCAGGGGAAAAATCTGCAGCAAATCCAGGGCATTTCCACAATAAAACCACACAATTTGGTGCAGATTTTGCTTTTGCCGATTTATCAGTATCCTTGAGATTTCTTCTGTACACGGTCCTCCTGCAACCATAGTCCTTATGCAACGGATACCGCTACCATAGTGAGGATATTCAGCTCCGGATAGCTCATTAGTTCCAGACAACGGATACCACGAACGTAGCACGTGTATCCAGCTCCAATCTCTATAGTCCATTCATGGGCTCCAGGACCTGGCCGCAACAACAGATCTTCCCCCTCCACCAACTCCCTGACCAAACTTGGCTTAATGATCTCACTCTTCTGGGATCAATCACCTGGATGGGCAGAAGTGTTCACACCCACCCGCTTAAAGGGAACCTGTCACTGTTTTTTTGGCGTATAAGCTGCGGCCTCCACCACCGGGCTCTTATATACGGCATTCTAACATGCTGTATATAAGAGCCCATCCCGGGGGTATAACATAAAAAACACTTTATAATACTAACCTAATGGTCGCTCAGTGGGCCTAATGGGCGTCTCCGTTCTCCGGTGCCGGCGCCTCCTCTTTCGGCCATCTTCGTCCTTCTTCTGAAGCCTGTGTGCATGACGCTTCAACGTCATACACACTCGCCGATCCTGTGCAGGCGGACTACAATACTTTGATCTGCCCTGCTCAGGACCTGAATGCCGGCAAGTGTGGATGACGTCGGATGTGTCATGCACCGCAGGTAGAGAAGAAGGAGCACAAAGAAGGACAAGAGCCGGCGCCGGACAACGGAGATGTCCATTAGGACCACCGCACGACCGTTAGGTGAGTATGATAAAGTGTTTTTTATGTTCTCACAGCGGCCTGGGCTCTTATATACAGCATGTTAGAATACTGTATATATGAGCCCGGTGGTGGTGGCCGCAGCTTATACGCCAAAAAAGTGGTGACAGGGTCCCTTTAAACATCTTCTACAGTATGCAGAAGGTTCCAGAGGCATGTCATGGGTGTGTCACGTGTGACAGACAAGTCATTTGGTTTCTGGCCATAGAAGGTCACAGTGTTTGTCTGCGCAGAATGCTCCATGACTTTCCATTGTTCTTGCTGTCAGTATTCATTGGTATAGGTAGCTTTCCTGCTGGATTCATCTCTCCCCCTTTTGGACCCAGCAGGAGATCCTCACCCCTCCACCTCACAGCACCCTGACCTAACATGTGGCTTATTGTTTTCCCTCTCTTGGGATCAACCCACTTGATGGGCAGAAGTTCTCACTCCCATAAACATGTTCTACGTGTTGGTCAAAGTATGCAGAAGGTTCCAGAAGCCCAGTCTGAAAAGTTGTGTGTTGGGGAAGCCCCCTGACGAAACGAACAAAGCCGCACAACTCCCCACCAGATGCAGGACAATGAATCCTACTGTAGGCCTGATGATATTATAGTCCATGGAGACAGGCTGGGCTTGATATTCTGTTATGCGGACAACAATGGCTTAATGGGGGCCCCTGAGACACCTTGTCAAGAGCATCGTATACTGAGAGGAAGCAAATCTCTACTCAAACAGAACAATAAAATCAACATAATCAGCGCTCCATGCTGGAGAAAGTCCGCTCTACTCTACCGCCATTGTTCTACTAGCTCCTCACAACCTGGAGATCCCCCCCTTCCCTAGTTCAGAAAGGGTTTTGTCTGGGGTTTTTTCAACCTTGTAATACCATTATGATCAAGGGGGGGTCCAACCTTTGTGGATCAAATGCCAAGGGACCCAGTGTAACAGAATCAGGCCCCCGCTATTCAGTACTCTGTCACCCCTCCTAGCCGTATGCTATACCTTCTTATGGTGGGAAATCTACCGTTAGGCAAAACGTTACCTTATCTGTATTTACCAATGTAATAATCCTCAGTGTAATCCTCACTCCCGGCATTTTTCGGGAAAAAAAAGTACATATATTGAAATTAAATATCCTATGTCAACCTGGCCGTATAGTTTGTCCATTCGGTTACTTCTAATACAGAAAAAACTTAGAGGGGTTCCGGGGTCACATCATCAGACCCTGCCATCATCTCTCCTTCTCCACATTGCAGGCATAGACTTCTCATAGCGGCCGTGATCATACCCCGGCTGTTTAGCTTTTTACATGGCAGCTCCAGATTATCGGGCTGGCACGGTGACATACAGCCTCAGCTGTCATTACAGACATGGACTGAGATGCAGAAAGCCGCCATATTTGCTCCCCGGATGTAAACCTATGTACTTACAGAAGAAACCTGATACAAAGTCTCTCGTAATCAGCCTGAAATAGAATGTGATTTTTTTTTTTTCTTTTTTTAACAGGAAGCCGAAAAGGCGATTCAGTGCCTCAATGGGAAAATGGCCCTGTCAAAGAAATTGGTTGTGAGATGGGCACATGCACAAATTAAGGTAAGATCCTTAACTATACCTGATACTAATCTTTTAATCACCATTGCGTTGGCCTCTTAGGATATGATACGACAGGCTACATGTCACTTAAATTCTGCAGATAGTGTCACGCCATCTTACCTTGTCACCCATTCAACTTCCCAGAGGAGCATTGCATGGCCTATCAGTCTCCTTACAAGTCTCCTTACACTCGCTTGAACCTTAGGCTCCTTAGTATATAGTTTGTATAACTATAACCTCTATGTGCCCCTAAAGGATTTTCCTCCCCATCTGCAGACATGTAAGGCCGACCCGCTGTGCATAGAGGGACAGTGAAGTATCTCGAGCCCCCAATATGGGGGTCCTGGGTCAGCCTCCCACCTATCTCACATTAGGCGCCTCTCCTAAGCTCCTAAAACCCTTTTAAAGCGACATTGTGACCCTAATCATTGTGAGTTCTGCAAACCTGGTTAATTCTGACCCATTTCTCTCCATCTTTTCCAGAGATACGATAATTATAAAAGTGAAAAAGTTCTGCCCATCAGTTTGGAGCCGTCATCAAGCACAGAACCAACTCAGTCCACTCTAAGGTAAGTAAAAAGAAAAAAAAAAAAGTCCAATTCGGGACCGGACTTGACTCCGGATGGCGAACCCCATAAAAGTTTTAGAGACCCAACCTTGTGTTATAAAATTATATTAGTAAGGGGTAGGGGACTGGAAAAGGAAGCAAAATTTGGATTCAAGCAGGACAATTATACTTACTGAGTTTCTGTGCAGCTGTCATACTGCTTCCGGGTCCACTCATTAAACCTTATGAGTATTACCTGCTTCCCCCACTCACTCTCTGTGACAGCGTTTGTGACTGGTTAGAGTCAGACTGCCGGGGTGCTGGCGTCTGTGATTGGTTGCACTCACATTGGTTGTCTAGGTCCCCAAAGTGGAGTGTAAAAAAATAATTGGAAAAAATGGCGTGCGGCCTCTCGTATTTTCCGACCCAGCGCAAATAAAGAAGACAGCTGGGGGCTGGTATTCACAGGCTTGGGAGTCTCATGGTTATTGGGACCTCCCTAGTCTTAAAATAGCAGCCCTCAACCACCCCAGAATTGGCGCATCCATTAGCTACGCCAATTCTGGCACTTTACCCGGGTCATCCCGATTGCCTTGGAGTGGTGGCAATTGGGGTAATATATGGGGTTAATGACAGCTTTCATCAAGCCTGAGGTTAGTAATGTGGTCTATAAAATCCCCTCCCCCACATTACTAATTGTGTAAGTAAAAAGAAATAAGCACAGAGAAAAATCCTTCTTTCTCCAACTTATTAACCCCCAAAACACATCTGCAGGTCCGACGTAATCCACAGACACGATGTTTCACAACAATCCTGGCTCTGTTACATTCTGAGATTGCAGTGTGCGGTCACATTAGAAAATGCGATCGAGCACTGCGGTGTTAGAGACTCACTGATGGTTCTGCAGCTGTGAAAGCAGCCACATCAGTGAGTTCACAAGAGGTCACAGCTGTCGGTTCCCACAGTACCCTAGCTGTGACCTCAGGTGAACTCACCTGAGGTGAACTCAATGAACTCAAATCTGCTAAACCAGCTTTAAGTTAAATGGTCCTGGATTACCGGATTATTAATTTCAATGGTGCCAGATTACATGATTAACAAACACCATTGAAGTCAATAATCTGGTAATCCGGCAGCATTGAAGTCAATGGTAGATTATCAGAATGCCCGGAGTTAGGTCACAGATTACAGACCTGGCCGATGGACCGGAGTCCTGCAAATATTTTCCACTTTATCATTCATGGGGGCTTTACTTAAAGGTGGACAGACCCAGACCTGTTAGAGGAGTCTCTTGACTATAGGCAGCTGTCATATGGAAGGAGACCTGGTAGGAAGTCTTCTCGTTCCCTGCAGCGCCTCCACAGGAGAAATAAAGTGTTACAAGGACCTCATTCATATCAGTGTGATGTTCGTTTAATGCAGAACAGGTTGCCCTGAGTGAGAGACGCTCTCTGACACTTGTCTCCCATCTTGCCAAGAGACGAAGGACTTAGACAGCGGACCCCACTATTCACTAATGAGACAATACTGGTCTTTCGAAGTTGAATAACACCCCCTAACTTAGCGTACTCTCGTAGATATATGACTGGGGAATCAATGGCATCTATATATGGATCCCTAGCACCAGTGTGGACGGTGTGGCGCACACACCAGTATAGGGGCCTACTCAATTAGCGGGAGGTCCTTATACAAACAAGTGCTTCAGTCTTCCTGCTGATCCCGTCAGGCACATGGGTAACGCACTGATCAAACAACCTGTGTGTTTCCAAAATAGTCAGGAAATGGAAGGGCAAATGTAGTCTACTAGCCCGAGGCTGCGGGCTGGGCCACGAAAGGTTAAACTGATTGATTGAGCGCTGATTTGAGCGCTGTTACTTTAACAGGAAGCCGAAATCCTCTGGGGAGCAGCAATGAACTGTAGGTCTAGAATAGAGAGGTCAGACGTGGAACAATCGGGGAGAAAAAGCCAATGTCGTGTTGTCTGCGGCTTCAGGGTCCTATTTACAGACTGGATTTAAATATCTTATACGTTTAAAGGGTTCATCCACTTTTGCAACTATTTTTTTTCATCTAAAATGTAACCCCAACTTTCATTTTTTTGCACTTTGTTCCAACGTCGCCTTTTTACAATAGTCATTAATTTTTTTCATCCATGAAGCCACATGAGGTCTCGTTTTTTGCGGGACGAGTTGTAGTTTTCATATATTGTAGTAGGAAACAGGAAAATAAAAAAGTGCCGTAAAATAGAAATGAAAATAAATATATAAATAAATAGATATATATTGTATTTTGGGTTTCATTTTTACAGCATTCATTATGCGATAAAAATGTTTTTATTTTTTTAACTATATTTTAGTAGTTGAAATAAAAAAAATTCACGTTGTATCTGTAACAAAATGGCTTGTAAATATTCTTTATTTTTAATTATTATTCCATCTATTGATCTCTGATTGTTACCTATTGAGCTGATTTTTTCTTTTATATTGGTACCATCTTTGGCTGTATAATATGATTTTCTTATCTTTTTATTGCATTTTTTTCAAGGAGGATTAACCACTGAAAACCGTTAATTCTGTTGTATTTTCTTCTTCTCTATGGCATTTACCATATGAGTTAATTTTAGATTTTCGTAGATTGATTTTTGAGATACTAATATATATATATATATATATATATATATATATATATATATATAATACACACACACACACACACACACCGTATTTTTCGTTTTATAATTTAGAGATAAAAAAAGGTAATAAAAATGGGGTCAGTCTTATACTTCGGTGTTGTCTTACCGGAGGGGGGCAGCAGTGGTGGTGAAGAGAGGTCAAAGGAGGCAGAGGTTATGCTGGCAGCCACGGCGGGTGAGTGGTGTCAGCAGCGGCGGGTCATTAGTGGCAGCAGCGGCGGCGGGTCAGTGGCGTCATCAGCGGCAGGTCAGTAGTGGCGCCAGCGGCGGTGGGTCAGTGGTGTAAGCAACGGCGGGTCAGTAGTGGCACCAGCGGCGGTGGGTCAGTGGCGGCGGCGGGTGGGTGGTGGAGCAGGCCGATGCGATGAGTGTCCCAGTCTGTCCGCGGTCCCGGTTCAAATGATGGCGCCTGGAGCGGCGCAGCGCAGATGGAGCTCTCATCCAAGGGCTCTATCTGCGGACGCGCTGATTCCCGGCGCCATCATTTGAAGCTGGGACCACAGAAACACTTGCCGCACAGCCACCCGCCCGCATGCACAGAGTGACAGCGAGCAGGCCGCCCACCCACCCCCACGCACAGAGATGCAGCCGGCCTCCAGGACAGAGAGGCAGCCAGCACCGACAGGAACCCGGCCGCCCGAACGCACCCGGTCGCCGCACAGACAGCCCCCCCCCCAGAAAGCTATAGTCGGATTTTAAGACGCACCCCTCATTCTCCTCCCAAATTTTTGGGAGGAAAAGTACATCTTATAATCCGAAAAATACGGTATATACATGTATATATTATATTACAAAAAAATAAATAATAATAATAATGATTTTTTTTTGTTTTTCTTATATTTTTCTTATTATTTTCTTTTTCTTTTCCTTCGTTTTTACTCCCGCTAGGGGACCTGTGATGGATTAATCACTTGTACTTGAGTATTGTAGTATGTAGTAAAAATCAGTATCGCCTATGAAACTTAAACACAGACTGGGCTGTATGATATCACAAACATGTCCCCTAAGGAGACTTTCAGAAACCCACCCGACTGCCATGACAGCCCACAAGCATGTTGTGGAGGGGCAATAGGCATCACTTGAAGGGGTTGTCCGCTACTTTTACATTGATGGCATAGCATAGGTCATCAATGTCTGATTATCCTGGGTCCGACACCCCGCGCCCTGATCGATCAGCTGTTCTCAGTGGCGGCAGCAGGCAGCCGGAAATGCTCAGTTCCGGAGTTTCACCATCTTCTGATAGTGGCCGCGGCCTGGTACTGCACATCCACCTCCTATTGATTAGAATGGGAGGATGTTCAGTACCCGGCAGCAGCCGCTATCAGAAGACAGGGCAGGTCCGAAACTGAGCATTTCCGGCTGCCGCCGCCAGGACCAAAAACAGCTGATCCCTGGGGGTGCAGACCCTGGCCGTTCAGGCATTGATGACCTATCCTAAGGATGGGCCATCAATGTAAAAGTAGTGAACAACCCCTTTAAATGCCGCTCGCTATTCAGGATTGACAGTAGCATTTAAGTCATTAAATGACTGAGATCGGAGCAATCTCTGATCACTGCTGTTAAAGGACTGTGCTAGCTCTATAACACAGCTCCTGAGCCCACTCCATACATGGACAGTGTGACACAGTGCCTTGTAGAAGTAATCATACCCTGTGAAATTCTCCAAACTTTTCACGTTACATACACAGACTTACATGGATTTTATTGGAATTCTGTGTGATATACCAACACAAAGTAGTAATTATTTGTGAAGTGTAAAGAAAATGATACATGGTTTTCTAAATATTTTAAAAATGTTCATTTGAAAATTGTTACGTGCATTTGTGCATTTCAGCCCCCTGTCGTGTTATTCCCCTGAATAAAATCCTGAGTGACTGATTAACTCCAAAAGTTACCTAATTAGTAAATTGAGTTCACCTGTGGGTAATTTATTCTCAGGATAATTACAGCTGTTCTGTGAAGGCCTCAGAGGTTTTGAGCACATTGGGGATCAAACAACATCATGAAAGTGAAGGAACACACCAGACAGGTCAGGGATAAAGTTGTGGAGAAGAATAAAGCAGGGTTGGGTTATAAAAATAATAGCCCAAGTTCTGAATATCTCACGGAGCACTGTTCATCCTAAAATGAAATTAGTATGACACAACTGCAAACCTACCAAGACCTGGCCGTCCACCTACACTGTAACATCTCAAGAAGGAGAACACTAATTATAGAATCCGCCAAGAGGCCCATGGTCACTCTGGAGGTTCTGCACAGATCAACAGCTCAGGAGGGAGAATCTGTCCACAGGACAACTATTGGTCATATTCCCCACAAATCTGGCCTTTGTGGATGAGTGGAAGGAAGAAAAACATATTCGAAAACAAGCCATAAGAAGACCTGTTTGTGGTTCACAGAAAGCCATGTAGGGGATACAGCGAGAATGTGGAAGAAGGTGATCTTGTGACATGAGGGAACTTTTTGGGCTAAATGCAAAACACTATGTGTGGTGGAAAACTATCACTGCACATCACACTAAAAACATCCCCACCGTCACACATGGTGGTGGCAGCATCATGCTGTGAAGAAGCTTTTCTTCAGCAGGAGCAGGGAAGCTGGTCAGAGCTTATGGGAAGATGGATGGTGTTAAATACAGGGCAATCCTGGAGGAAAACCTGACTTGAGACTGGGATGTAGTTTCACCTTCCAGCAGGGCAATGACCCTAAACATCCTGACAGATCTATAATAGATGGTTTAGATCTGAGTATATTCATGTGTGTGAATGATCCAGTCACAGTCCAGATCTAAATCCCATTGAGAATCTGTGACAAGACTTGAAAATTGCTGTTCACAGACGTCTTCATCTCTCCAATCTCACTGATCTAGAGCTAATGTGCAAAGAAGAATGGGCAAAAATGTCACCTCCTAGATGTGGAAAGCTGGTAGAGACATCTCCCAAAAGACTTGCAGCAGTATATGCAGCAAAAGGTGGTCATACAATGTATTGTCTCAGGGGGGCTGAATACAAATGCACCTCACAATTTCCAAATTTATATTTTTGAAATATTTAGAAAACCAAGTATCATTTTCTTTACACTTCACAAATACTCACTAATTCATGTTTGTATATCACATATAATCCCTATAAAATACATATAAGTTTAAGGGTGTGATGTAAAAAAAAAAAAAACACAAACAAGTTCATGGGGTATGAATACTTTTGCAAAGCGTAGTATATGTATAGGAGTGGATTAACAAAAATGTATACAACTTTAAAAAGTATTTTACCGTTTTGTGTATACAGCTCATGTGCAGAGCTTATGTGTCTGTACGATGTGGTGTAACCAAAAGTCCTATGTTATCATCTTCCATATATAATGTGTATTCACTTACTTTGCACAGTGTCAGCGCTAAGATTAAAGCAATCGAAGCCAAGCTGAAGATGATGGCGGAGAATCCGGACCACGAGCTTCCCGGGCAGCCATCTTATTCTTATTTTAAAGCCTCCGAGAAAAAAAGGAGCACCCCATATTCCAGAACGTCGTGGAAAACCAAGAGATGACATCAGCGTGTCTCCAGATTCCCAAGGAGCTGCACAGACTGAGACCCGTCCTCACAAGTGTACAGACCCCCGTAATAATGCTCATTACAATAACACAGACCTCAAGAAACCTTTTCCTTGCAGACTTGAATTTTCTGGACTGAAGAGCAGAGTTTGGCTGTTTGGTGACTCTGCACACTTCCTCACGTGCGTTTCTATGATATATATGATATTGTGTTGTGCGTGATTTCATTTTATAATACTGTACATAATGTATTTTGCCGTCTACATTCTTCCCGCTTTTCATCATCGGGTCTGGATTATTTTTTTTTTTTGTTTTACGGCCTTGATGTCAAAATATCCAGTTCCTGGAGGACCCAAATACAATCTGGTCTGTCTCGACCAGTATGAGCAGCGGCCATGAGGCTAGCGTGAACAGAGCCCTTTTTAATTAGACAATCCTGCCATTAGCCGGAAACTAGGAGAGGCCGTCTATAGTTTTGTGTACTGATCGCTGATTTGTCCGTGTCTGCAATAAGTCCACAAGCCATAAATGACCGTAGGAGAAGGTGAATGTAAGGAAACGGTTACTGACACTTCTAGATTTCCGCAAAAGGCTGTTTAGGTACTGATTAGGGATGAGCAGAGCTGACTAGACTGGAATTCTCCAAATCGTGCAGATTTAATGGGAAATCCTATTTCCACTAATGAAATGTCCCTGGTGTCCAGAGAGAACCCAGGGAATAATAGACATGGATGTGAAAAAGAAAAAAAGAACAACTAATACTCAGCTCCTCGACTTACTGTCCCCTGTGTGATACTCGGTGCCGCGGCGCGCTGCACCTTCACGCTAGGACGGGGCTTCCGGCCTCGATCAGACCTGGGACAACATGCCTAGAGTGCGCAACGACGTGGTGGCCACCTTACAACGCGCATGCGCAGAGACTTCATAGGTTTGGTCATTGTCGGAAGTCCCGGCCAACAGACCTCTCTGCACATGCGCTTTGTAAGGTTACGGCGACATCGCTGCAACTATATATCGAACACTTCCAGCCTCGACTAGTTGTCCCAACCTAGTGTGAAGATGCACCAAGAACCGAACAGGGTCTGAGCGAGCAGCAAAGGTGACGGGACAAGTAATGGATTAGGTGAGTATTAAGGGTTTGGGTTTTTTTAAACCTTTCTCCATCCCTCTACAGCGAGATACAAAAAAGATCCACATTCTGAGGAATACGGTGTTTCATAGAATCCAAATCTACTCAATTAAATTTGCCTTTCTCTAGTACTGATGAATTGAATATTTTAGAAACATGTAAATACACCATTAAAGGGTTATTCCAACTTGTCGAAGTTATCACCTATCTTATGGTTAAGTGATAACTTACTAATTTGTGGGGGTGTAACTACTTGGACCTCCACCATTTCCACAAACAGCTCTGATTGGAGGAGGTGTAATTACTCGGACCTCCACCAGTTCCACAAACAGCTCTGATTGGTGGAGGTGTAACTACTGGGACCTCCACCTGTCCCACAAACAGGGCTCTGATTTGTGGAGGTGTAACTAATGGGACCTCCACCAGTCCCACAAACAGAGCTCTGTTTGGTGGAGGTGTAACTACTTGGACCTCTACCATTTCCACAAACAGCTCTGATTGAAGGAGGTGTAATTACTCGGACCTCCACCAGTTCCACAAACAGCTCTGATTTGTGGAGGTGTAACTACTGGGACCTCCACCTGTCCCACAAACAGGGCTCTGATTTGTGGAGGTGTAACTACTGGGACCTGCACCAGTCCCACAAACAGAGCTTTGATTGGTGGGGGCGTAACTACCGTGACCTCCACCAGTCCACAGCTCTGATTGGTGGAGGTGTAACTTCTGGAACCTTCTCCAGTCCCACATACAGGGCTCTGATTGGGGGAGGTATAACTACTAGGAACCCAACCGGGCTCTGTGAGGAAGAAGCTGAACCCTATACTCGGCTATCTCCTGCAGGCCCATAGACGATGTAAATTTCCAGCCCTGGCTCCATTCAGATGGTGGTACCAGCATTTAAAACCCCACTGATCAGTAAGGTGATAACTTCTAAAGATAAGAATAGCCCTTTTAATGGGTTTTCTGGGTTGCCATAAAATTTGCCCTGGGGGGCAGGAGTTGGATAAAATAATAAAAGATTTCTTCTGTTGAAGCCTTCTGTCGTTGCAATCCTTCCCCCTGATCACAACGTATTTGGACACTGATTCCTGCGATTGGCAGCAGCGGTCATGTGATAGACAGCATACCATGGCTGCTACCAAATAAACAGTGCCAGGCGGGGAGGATTGGAGTGGCGGGCCGGAATTTAAGGAGACTTTCTCTTGTACATTTTTTTCCACCCATTGACCCCTTTTTGGACAACCTTTTCCTGATCCCAGAAACCCTTTAAAGAGCATTTTGGAGTCAGTTCTTTATTTAAAGGCATCGTGTGTACGGTCACAGGGACCCCCATGTGCTATGCTGCCCCCCTATCACTACACATTGAATTACTTTTGCCTGGTGCCCTTCTTTAAGGTATTCTTCTGGACTTGCCACTTAAATGCAAAGTGCTAAAGATGTCATGCTGCTTCCAGTTGGTAGCTTGGGAAGGGTGCCGCACCACGCCGGTCTGGGCCTGTCCTCGGATCACCCTGTATTTTTCTATACAGTTTCTTGTGCTTTCCGATTACTGTACATTACCATAACAAGTTGCCTTGCACTGCAAAACATAAGCTCCATTCTGTACACTATAATTTATTCTTTTTTACCATATCCGACAGTTTCTTTGTGTGATATTAGGATTAATCGTGATGAACCTTGTAGATTGTACTGTTTGCACTATGTTAAATAAAAATCTATAAAGGTGAAATTTTCATGTTATTAGATGCGTGCAAAGTCCCAATGTTTAGGGGAGGAAATACCAGTCAGTGTGTGCTACAGCCTATCCATGATCGCTGATGGTTTGCGGCCTTCATAGTTACATCGGACTGTCAGCAGCCATTGATTGGCTCCAGCAATACCCATTGGGAGAGATCACACCAAGATCGCTGAAACGGCACTGATTCAGGAGGTATGCGTTTTTGTTTACTATGTCTGGGGCACTTTATCATTTAAAAAAGGGTTGACCAGTAGTGGACAGCCCCTTTAAAAACTTGAGAATATGGCACCATACAGGACTAGTTCTTAGGGTAGTGTATATGGCGTGCATGGAGTAAAACCTAACTCATTTTTCATTCATCAATCGTGCCATTATCTGCCACAAAATGCATCCATACTCTTATTACAGTAATATAAACCTTTTATCATGCAGATAGCATCACTTGTTGTCTGTAGCTGCAGCTCAGATGTTTACATCCATCACCCCCTCTCCCCAGGCTCACTGTGCTCTGTTACTACAAATTCCATCATGCATTGCAGTGGCCTTGTGAGAGAGCACTTAGCACACCCTCTCCATTCTCACCCAAACGTATTGCTGTTGAAACAGTCCTGACAAAGATATTGGGAAATACCAAGTGTCAGAGCAGCCCAGGGTATGTACCAGCCCATGTGGCAATTGCCAGATGGACAGTACAGCCCTGTCACTGTAAGGCTATGTTCACACTAGAAAAATGATTTTTCTTAAGAAATTTCTTAAGAGTGAAGGATTAGTGCACCTGCGTTAAAAAACGCACCAAAAACGCACCTGCGTTTTTGCCGCGTTTTTGGTGCGTTTTCGGTGTGTTTTTACCGCTGGTTGCTCCCTGCGTTATTATGCCAATTATCTATGGCAAATAACGCAGTTAGCTGCAGAAAAGAAGTGACATGCTCATTCTTTTTCTTAAGAAAATCTACTGAAAGAATTTTCTTAAGAAAAAAACGCAGTGTGTGCACAGCTAATTTTTTTTGCCATAGGTTTTGCTGGGGAATGTCTGCAGAAAGTTTACAAGAATTTCTCAAGAAATTTCTGCAGCAAAAACGGACCAAAAACGCAGGTAAAAAACGCAGTGTGTGAACACAGCCTTAAGCTGTCAATGTCAGTGATTGGATTACCTAAACCATTTGCTTTTTAAATGCGGAACGCAGCACTTCACTAGCAAAGGGGTTGGCCCTTGCTGTTACTGCTGAATTAAGCTGTCAGCTCAGCTTGTATGAGGCAGACTTATTGAGTCTTCTGAACACATGCTCAGAAATCTGTGATATTTGATTTGGTCTGATTTCTGTGCCGGAAAAGGAAGTATCAGACGTAACATGGAGGAAGAAGATTCTGGAAAAGAATCCAGTACCATGTGATCCCTGCTGAGATGTGCTAATAGAAGCTATACATCCAAAACAAGTATGTTACAAAAGGTATTGTTTGAAGAGCTGTGACATATGGCAAGGGAGTGGAAATATTTTTTACCTTTGCTTCCACTGGAGAATACGGTCTCATATGGGACCGCCAGAAGCTCTCAGGCAGAGTACACACCTTCTGATGGTTCCATATGTTATTGCAAGTCAGTGCAGTTCTTACTTGTCATAAATGTTTCATTTTTATTTTTTTACCTACTGTAAATGCCGTTGTTCTCCTAAATCCAGCGTTGTAGATCTGGTAGTTTTACGCACAGAAGTATTGAAAAAAAAACAATGCCTTCAGAGAAAGAGGTAATGCCTACATTCGCCGAAGAAAACTACACTAATGAAGAACTTGGCCGGCCAATATGAGAAGTAGAAGAACATATTTACTTGTGTAATAAAAAAAGGAACGTGTGACATCTCTCTCCACAATCTTAGGCTTTCGTCTAAATAAACAGGTTGCAAGTCTAAAGGGGATGAAAATCCGGTAATGAAGTGGACTGAAGCGCGTTGGCCAAAGTGACCTCAGTGCTGTATGATAGTATTATATATATTTTTGGGGGGATAAATAAATGTCTTCATCTACTTTTCATATCTCTTCATTACTGTTGTACATTTAGAATTGAAACTTATTCGGGCACCTGTGAAACCGGGGGAGCTGTAGAGCCAACAAATTTAAGATGATGACTAGTCAGTGCCATTGGTAAAACGTCTCCAGTCAACATTTTGCCGTTGAAATGAGCAATATTCTCTTGATTATGAAGGAGGAAATTTCTCAGGAAAATGTAAAATAAGGGACAAAGCATCAAAAAGTTTCAACCACTAAAAAGTTGCAAACAACAACTGAAAGCATCTACGAGACCAATAGTCGGAAACTTGACGGATTTCGATTGGTTTCCATATTTCTGGAACTTCACTCAAGCCTTAGCTCAACATGTCCAATGCCAAACTCTGGTTGCAAAGGTAAAAAGCTCCCCATCACTGGACTTTGGAAGAGTAGAAATTATTCCTAGTTTATTGACCAGGGGTGGACATACCACTGGAGCAACCTGTGTAGCCACAAAGAGCCCCAAGAGGTAAGGAGGCCACTATGACCTACAAGCTTCTTGACTGCAACGGGTCCTTACATTGTTCGTGCAGAGGGGACCTCTTCTGTCTGTGTCCACCCCTCGTAATTATTTACACCTTACCATCTGTCAGTCTCACAAACGGAACTAGGTTTGATGGATTCTAAAAAATGGATCCAAATATTTAGTGTCAGCAGTAATATTTTCCATCCCTTAATACCAGTAAAGGAAGATCAGGTAGACATTATTAGTGAGATCTCAACAGCCAGAGCACAGTAATGTCTGTGCCTAACTAGTGGTATAAGTCCATGCCAAAATGTAACCTAATGGTGAATTTACCGTAGGGTGTCCACACACATTGCGGTAAGGAGCCACATGGTTCTGGTGTTACCATAAATTGTACTGGTTATGAAATGCGTTTTGTCTGATGTTGCTTGAATAGCTGAAACCCAATATAATGATGAGCTTTACCTCCACCATAAAACTCACCCCGCAGTACGATTCTCCAGAGCAGTCCGATTACGTTGACACCAAACATCTATAGTTTTTGTTTTATTTAAGGGGTGAAAAAACATTTCAAAATTTTGAAAATATTTTTTATTTTGCTTGTGTTGTGACTTTCCAAGAGCCGTAATGTTGTCAATTTTTTTGGGATCTCTAGTGTCAGAGCTTGGTTTTTTTGCATCCTGAGCTGATGTTTCTATTGATATTATTTAGGGATTTATACAATGTTTTGATCACCTATTGTTACATTTTTTTCTGTCGTTCTGGCAGCTAAAAAGCTGCAATTCTGAAATTTTGATTTTTTTTTTTTTGTTTTTTTGTTACACTGTTTACCGATTGGCTTAATTTATTTTAGAGTTTGATACATCGGCTTTTATGAACACAGCAATTCCAAATATATGGGTTTTTTTTTATTTATTTATTCTTTCTTAATTTGGTAAAAAGGGGGTGATTTGAACTTTTTATATATATATTTATTTATTTTTTTTCAGATTTTTTTTTCTACTTTGTACTCTATTTATTAGTCCTCTTAGGAATTTTTCACACGTCAATATTTTGCAGCAGTGTTTTATCAGTATTTGTTTGCCAAAACAGGAGTGTACCTTACAAAGAGACACTCCTGGTTTACCATTCAAATATTGATGCAAAATACTGACGTGTGAAAGAGGCCTTAGGGGGCTTGAACCTGCAGTGGTCTCATCACTTGTTCTATATTCAGCAATGCCGCAGCGTTCTTGTGTTGAGGAGAGCCATTGGATCAAATACTTAATTAACCTCTTGACATAAGGGATTGTGGGAAGTTTGTCCAATGAAATCGATTTTCCATAAGTCAGTTTTCAGACACACACA
Organism: Anomaloglossus baeobatrachus; assembly: GCF_048569485.1. Classification (NCBI taxonomy): domain Eukaryota; kingdom Metazoa; phylum Chordata; class Amphibia; order Anura; family Aromobatidae; genus Anomaloglossus; species Anomaloglossus baeobatrachus. Next base: position 183,689,634 of record NC_134361.1, read on the forward strand.
AGGCAAGATGGTCCCCGATGACATCATAGACACGCCCATCAGCATCACCATGGATCTGCCCCAATGACGTCATAGACCCACCCATCAGCATCACCATGGATCCGCCCCAATGACATCATAGACCCACCCACCAACGTCACCATGGATCTGCTCCGATGACATAGACCCATCCATAAGTCAGTTTTCAGATACACACAAGGCAAGATGGCCCCCGATGACGTCATAGATCCGCCCATCAGCATCACCATTTACCCGTCCCTAAGACATCATAGACCCACCCACCAACGTTACCATGAATCTGCCCCGATGACATAGACCCACCCACCAGCGTCACAGATCCGCCCATTGGTCAACCCATGGACCAATGGACACATCCAGGCATGCCGACTGTAGAGCCAACCATGCCCCTTTTCCTAGTTTATATAAGTCCATGTTCTTGGAATAAGTCTCTTGGGTCAACCTCTGATCGAGGAAAGAATCACATCCGACTGTGTGTCTGGTGTTATTCTGTCAAGCATGCACTTGATCCTCATTAATTAGGTCAGGCAGCAGCAACTCGTGAACCTTTGTAAGAGTTCACCTTAACACATGTATATAGAAGAAATCACAGTCTCCTATGAATGCAGGCCACGGGCTGCTTTCACAGGAATACTGAGATGACAGACACAGGGGTCTCCAGCTGACCATGGCTGTCATGAAAACACATTGGTGTCACACGATCAAGTCACTGTAGTACCAATGAGGGGTCAGAACATGGTGCCCCTCCGCCGGCACATGTTAAATGCCGCTGTCAGAGATTGACAGCGGCATTTAACAGGTTAACACCGCAGGTGGAGCGCCACTCCACTTGTGGCTGTTAGATGCAGATGAAGGCTGAATGATTCAATCTTCATCTGCAGGGAAAAATGCGGCCTCTGTGTGTGAGCCTGCATCAAAGGTAGGGAGATGACCCATGATGTACATAGCTAGGTCATTATGAAGTTAATGGTCCGGATCTGGGTGTCCAACTCCTGAAATGCTCAAAATGTCCGTAAAAATAGGGCACTTTTTTGCCCTGTACGTA
>NC_134361.1:183695696-183715696 GCF_048569485.1 Anomaloglossus baeobatrachus
CCTGAGATTTGAAGGGTGCCTTCTCCAGACTGACATTTTGAGATCTCTCCACAGGTGTTCTATGGGGTTCAGGTCTGGACTCATTGCTGGCCACTTTAGTAGTCTCCAGTGCTTTCTCTCAAACCATTTTCTAGTGCTTTTTAAAGTGTGTTTTGGGTCATTGTCCTGCTGGAAGACCCATGACCTCTGAGGGAGACCCAGCTTTCTCACACTGGGCCCTACATTATGCTGCAAAATTTGTTGGTAGTCTTCAGACTTTATAATGCCACGCACACGGTCAAGCAGTCCATTGCCAGAGGCAGCAAAGCAACCCCCAAAACATCAGGGAACCTCCGCCATGTTTGACTGTAGGGACCGTATTCTTTTCTTTGAATGCCTCTTTTTTTTTTCCTGTAAACTCTATGTTGATGGCTTTTCCCAAAAAGCTCTATTTTTGTCTCATCTGACCAGAGAACATTCTTCCAAAACGTTTTAGGCTCTCTCAGGTAAGTTTTGGCAAACTCCAGCCTGGCTTTTTTATGTCTCAGGGTAAAGGCTGCTTTACACGGTATGACCGATTGTGCAATTTCACAATCGATCGTACCCGCCCCTGTCCTTTTTGCGTCACGGGCAAATCGCTGCCCGTGTCGCACAAAGTCAGTAACCCCCGTCACACATACTTACCTCTCGTGCGACCTCGCTGTGGGCGGCGAACGTCCACTTCCTGGAGTGGGAGGGACGTTTGGCGTCACAGCGACGTCACACGGCCGCCTGCCAATGGAAGCGGAGGGGCGGAGATGAGCGGGACGTAAATATCCCGCCCACCTCCTTCCTTCACATAGCCGGCTGCGGCCGCGTGATGCAGGTGAGCTGCTGTTCATCGTTCCCGGGGTGTCACACGGAGCGGCGTGTGCTACCCCGGAAACGATGAACTACTAAATTAAACGATATTATAGAACCTAGCGAGCAGTACACGACTCACGATTTGTGAGCGATACTGCGTCGCTAGGAGGTGTCACACAGGCCGGCATCGCCAGCGATGCCGGATGTGCGTTACAAAAACCGTGACCCCGACGATCTATCGCACGATAGATCTTCTGGTGTAAAGCAGCCTTAAGAAGTGGGGTCTTCCTGGGTATCCTACCATACAGTCCCTTTTCATTCAGACGCCGACGGATAGTACGGGTTGACACTGTTGTACCCTCGGACTGCAGGGCGACTTGAACTTGTTTGGATGTAAAGGGGGCTTTACACGCTGCGACATCGCTAATGCGGAGTCGTTGGGGTCACGGAATTTGTGACGCACATCCGGCCGCATTAGCGATGCCGTTGCGTGTGACACCGATAAGCGATTTTGCATCGTTGCAAAAACGTGCAAAATCGCTAATCGGCGACATGAGGGTCCATTCCATGCAGCAGTAACGAAGTTGTTCCTCGTTCCTGCGGCAGCACACATCGCTGCGTGTGACGCCGCAGGAACGAGGAAACTCCCCTTACCTGCCTCCCGGCCGCTATGAGGAAGGAAGGAGGTGGGCGGGATGTTACGTCCCGCTCATCTCCGCCCCTCCGCTGCTATTGGGCGACGGTTCAGTGACGCTTCAGTGACGTCGCTGTGACGCCGCACGGACCGTCCCCTTAGAAAGGAGGCGGTTCACCGGTCACAGCGACGTCGCCGGACAGGTAAGTATGTGTGACGGCTGTTGTGCGGCACGGGCAGCGATTTGCCCATGTCGCGCAACAGATGGGGGCGGGTACCCACACTAGCGATATCGGGACCGATATCGCAGTGTGTAAAGTAGCTTTTAGTCGAGGTTCTTTATCCACCATCCACACAATCTTGCGATGAAATCTCTTGTCAATTTTTCTTTTCCTTCCACATCTAGGGAGGTTAGCCACAGTGCCATGGGCTATAAACTTCTTGACACTGCGCACCGTAGACACAGGAACTTTCAGGTCTTTGGAGATGGACTTGTAGCCTTGAGATTGCTCATGCTTCCTCACAATTTGGATTCTCAAGTCCTCAGACAGTTCTTTGGTCTTCTTTCTTTTCTCCATGCTCAATGTGGTACACACAAGGACACAGGACAGAGGTTGAGTCAACTTTAATCCATGTGAACTGGCTGCAAGTGTGATTTAGTTATTGCCAACACCTGTTAGGTGCCACAGGTAAGTTACAGGGGCTGTTAATTACACAAATTAGAGACGCATCACATGATTTTTCATACAGTGCCAATACTTTTGTCCACCCCTTTTTATGTTTGGTGTGGAATTATATCCAACTTGGCTTTATGACAATTTTTTTTTATTTTTTTTCATTGAAGACAAATTAAATGAAGATAATACATTGCAATCATTTTCAAGAATAAACTGAGTATTATCTGACAGAATTGCAGGGGTGCCAATACTTTTGGCCAGCACTGTATATATACTGTATATACACACTACAGTTCAAAAGTTTGGGGTCACTTAGATATTTCCTTTTTTTTTTTTTAAGAAAAGCACATTTTTTTTCAATGAAGCTAACATTAAATTAAACAGAAATCCACTCTATACATTGTTAATGTGGTAAATGACTATTCTAGCTGCAAATGTCTGGTTTTTATACAATATCTACATAGGTGTATAGAGGCCCATTTCCAACAACCACCACAACAGTGTTCTAATGGTACATTGTGTTTGCTAACTGTGTTAGAAGGCTAATGGATGATTAGAAATCCCTTGAAAACCCTTGTGCAAGTATGTTAGCACAGCTGAAAACAGTTTTGCTGATTAGAGAAGCTATAAAACTGACCTTCCTTTGAGCTAGTTGAGAATCTGGAGCACTAAATTTGTTGGTTCTATTAAACTCTCAAAATGGCTAGAAAAAAAGAACTTTCATGTGAAACTCGCCAGTCTATTCTTGTGCTTATCCCATGCGAGAAATTGCCAAGAAACTGAAGATTTCCTACAACGGTGGGTACTACTCCGTTCAGAGGAGAGCACAAACAGGCTCTAACCAGAGTAGAAAGAGAAGTGGGAGGCCGCGCTGCACAGCTGAGCAACAAGACAAGTACATTAGAGTCTCTAGTATGAGAAATCGACACCTCACAGGTCCTCAACTGGCAGCTTCATTAAATAGTACCCGCAAAACACCAGTGTCAATGTCTACAGTGAAGAGGTGACTTCGGGATGCCGGCATTCAAGGCAGAGTGGCAAAGGAAAAGCCCTGAGTCTGGCTAATAAAAGGAAAAGATTAATATGGGCAAAAGAACACAGACATTGGACAGAGGAAGATTGGAAAAAAGTGTTATGGACAGACGAATCGAAGTTTGAGGTGTTTGGTTCACACAGAAGAACATTTGTGAGATGCAGAACAACTGAAAAGATGCTGGAAGAGTGCCTGATGCCATCTGTCAAGCATGGTGAAGGTAATGTGATGGTCTGGGGTTGCTTTGGTGCTGGTAAAGTGAGATATTTGTACAATGTGAAAGGGATTTTGAATAAGGAAGGCTATCACTCCATTTTGCAGCGCCATGCCATACCCTGTGGACTGCGCTTGATTGGAGCAAATTTCATCCTACAAGAGGACAATGACCCAAAGCACACCTCCAAATTATGCATGAACTATTTAGGGAAGAAGCAGGCAGTTGGTATTCTATCAGTAATGGAGTGGCCAGCCCAGTCACCAGACCTCAACCCTATTGAGCTGTTGTGGGAGCAGCTTGACCGTATGGTGCGCAAACAGTGCCCATCAAGTCAATCCAGCTTGTGGGAGGGGGAAGCATGGGGCGAAATATCTCCAGATTACCTCCGCAAACTAACAGCTAGAATGCCAAAGGTCCGCAAAGCTGGAATTGCTGCAAAGGAGCATTCTGTGCCGAAAGCAAAGTCTGAAGGAGAAAATTATTATTTCAAGTAAAAATCACTATTTGTAACCTCGTCACTGTCTGGACTATATTTTCTATTCATTATGCAACTCTTTTGATAAATAAAAGTATGATTTTCCATGGAAAAGATAAATTGTCTGGGTGACCCCAAACTTTATACACACACATATATGCTGTGTATACATAATAATATATATATATATATATATATATATGTATATATATATATATATATATATATATATATATATAATATATATATAGTGTATGTATATATAATGTAAATATACTGGATATACATGCATATTATTTTATTATATATAGTATACTGTATACACTGTATATATACTTATATATCTATTTATATGTATATATATATAAATATTGTCGTTATTATGTATACACAGTATATATATTAATATCAAGGCAAGAAACGTACTAAATACGCAATAGTGTTCCATGATGTATGGTTAATTAGTCAAAATTAGTCATGTAATAACGGCACAAGCACCGGAACAATAGAGAATCAAGTACTATATATACAGTTATGATGGGACAATATTGACTCAGATTCATGCTGTAAGAAGAAGCCTGTCACAGGTGTGTGACAGTCGGATATGATCTCATGCGGATCAGGCATCAGAAGGTCACAGTATATAGTTTATTTACCCTGACTTGGAGCGTATATAATTCCATCCAGTAATCCAGTACTGTAGGAGTTAAATTTCATTTCTATCCTGCAGTGATCTAACAGGTACTGGTAGTTGTAACCTCAGCTGCAGCCACTCCCTTCTGCTGTAACTATTTGTTTCTCACTCTTCCCTATGCCGGATATAGCTCATATCTAAGCTGACCATGTTGAAGGATCTCGTTGCTGCATAGCTGTGGTGTTGTTTCTTTTGCAGCTGCGAAGCTTCCAACTGAAGAAACCAAGGAGTACTTTTTGTTGCGCCTTTCCCCACCAGTTTGTCTTACCTACCTCGTGTTGTCTTGTTGCAGTGGCATCTTGCTGGCCCTCACTAGTCAGGGTGAGTTCAGAGCCAGTGAGGACCTATCGGCACACGAGTGTAGGGGTGGAGAGACCTGTCTAGGGACATTAGGGAATGCAAAGATCAGTCTCAGATGAGTGGTAGGAGGTGACCCCCTCCTTTCTCCCTAGTACAAGGGCTGTTTCGTAGTTCTCCAGGGGGTCTTCCCCTCCCCTGGCGTAGCACTACCCAAGTGTTCCCATTGTATTGCACCGTTCGCTGGGATACCTCTCATTCCTGGCATGACTGATAGAGCCACTGCTCCTTGGCCTCACAACCCAATGTGCATTTTGAATCATGTTTCCTCTGAGAATGATATCACACACCTATTATAAACCAGGGATTAGAGGTTAGTAAAAAAGATTCATGGATTCCTGGTCAAGCAACCACTTTGGTAGTCTGTGGCCACCAGACCAGACCACACTGAGAAACACCTACTCCTGGTGCCTCTTCTGATTGGGAGGCTTGGCAAAGCATCATAAGTAGGCCCCAGGATACTAGGGCCGAAATATAACAATGCTAACCACTGAGCCAAAGTGCACATAAGTCATGAAACAGCACAGTATTTATAGGCTCAAGGCACTGACGGACACAGACAGAAGAGGGCCCTTGTGCAAGAACAATATTTGGGCCCTTTGAAGTCCATTAGTTCATCATAATGCACAATTCCCCCTGCATTGGAGGTGGAATGGGCCCCCCAACCTCTTGGTCCCCCGTGCGGCCGCACAGCTTGCACTAGAGATATGTCTCCCTGGCTCCAGGCCCCAGTGTCTACAACCAGAAATGGTCGAAGGCAGAGAAGGGCTTCATCTTACATTCTCTTATGGTCTAGGAAAATTAAGGGGCCCAAGGTTAATTCATGTTGTTCCTGGGGTTCTATTGTCTGGGATGCTCCACCCTAGGGGACCAGGGCCCTGAACAATAGGTTAGGTTAGGCCGTCACCACCTAAATCCTAAAGAATGAATTACACTCTCCATAATGTTAAGCAGCATTGAAAAATTGTTTAAAAGAACAGAGAGTCCTCAGTGGTTGATACCTTTTAATGGCTAACTGAAAAGATGGTAAGAATTGCAAGCTTTCGAGACTTCTCAGGTCTCTTCATCAGGCATGGTATAACACAATTTTTTGTGTTATACCATGCCTGATGAAGAGACCTGAGTAGTCTCGAAAGCTTGCAATTCTTACCATCTTTTCAGTTAGCCCAAGCAGCATTGAAGAATTTTTTACCCTTTTTTCAGCCCCAAAAAAGCATGAAACCCCCACACCCCACAACTGCAGCAGGGAAGAGGCAGCCGGACGAGCCAGACGAGATTCTGCACTATCCTGCCAGGATCTTATATTGTGGAATTAACTGGTGACTAAGGATGAAGATCGGCCTCAGTTTATTAGTGCGCGGCTCCTTTAATACATCCCATATGATTTTAACTTCCTGTCATAGCAGACGGACAATATCCAATATTAAAAGAAAAAAATGAAAATAATATATGTTAAACAAGACACAGATGAAGCAGTGATGTGGAAAGATTTTTTATTTTTTTTACAGATTTTTTTTAGGGGCGGCAAATGCTCCTAAAATAATATATACCGAGATGTTACACCTGCTCTAAGATAAAAAATGATGCAGCTCTTAAAATAATCAGGATCCAAAATTTCCTGGTGTTTTGTGTATGCAGCCCATGTGTACATATATGTGGCACATAGAAGAACTGTAAGAATTGATTTCAGTATATATATATATATATGTATATAATATATATATATACTTTTTTATATATATATATATATATATATATATATATATATATATATATATATATATACCAGAAGGTGGCCCGATTCTACGCATCGGGTATTCTAGAATTTACGTATTGTGTAGTTAATGTATGATTTTTGTTATATATATATATATGTTGTTGTGTGTAGTTACCAAGTGTTTGTGTAGGGCGCAGTACATGTTCTGGGTGTTGTCTGGGTGTGGCGGGGGGTGAGAGCGGTGATGTTTGTGTGTTGCGTTGTGTGTGTTGCGTTGTTTGTGGAGCGCTGTGTGTCTGTAGCGTTGTGTGTGTGTGTTGCGCGGTTTGTGTGGGTGTGGGGTGTGGGGTGTGTGTGTGTGTGTGTTTTGGTGGGAGGTATGTTTTGTGCAATGTGTGGGTTATGCGGTATGTGCGTATATTTGTGTGTGCCGCAGTGTTTGTGTGTTGGGTGTTGTGTGTGTGCGGCGTTGTCTGTGTGTGTGGGTGTCTGTGTAGGGCGGTGTTTGTGGTTCCCAGTGTGTGTGTGGTGTGTTGTGCAGTGCGTGTGTGGTGGTATGTGTGTGTTTTGGGGGGAGGTGTGCACCTCCCATCGTGCTCCATCCCCCATGCTGCGCAACCCTCATCGTGCTCCATCCCCCATGCTGCGCAACCCCCATCGTGCTCCATCCCCCATGCTGCGCACCCCCCATCGTGCTCCATCCCCCATGCTGCGCACCCCCCATTGTGCTCCATCCCCCATGCTGCGCATTCCTATCGTGCTCCATCCCCCATGCTGCGCACTCCCAAACGTGCTCCATCCCCCATGCTGCGCACTCCCAAACGTGCTCCATCCCCCATGCTGCACACTCCCAAATGTGCTCCATCCCCCATGCTGCGCACTCCCCATCGTGCTCCATCCCCCATGCTGCGCACCCCCATCGTGCTCCATCCCCCATGCTGCGCACCCCCCATCGTGCTCCATCCCCCATGCTGCGCACCCCCCATTGTGCTCCATCCCCCATGCTGCGCACTCCAAATTGTGCTCCATCCCCCATGCTGCGCACTCCCCATCGTGCTCTATCCCCCATGCTGCGCATTCCCCATCGTGCTCCATCCCCCATGCTGCGCATTCCCCATCGTGCTCCATCCCCCATGCTGCGCACTCCCAAATGTGATCCATCCCCATGCTGCGCACTCCCCATTGTGCTCCATCCCCCATGCTGCGCATTCCTATCGTGCTCCATCCCCCATGCTGCGCACTCCCAAACGTGCTCCATCCCCCATGCTGCGCACTCCCAAACGTGCTCCATCCCCCATGCTGTGCACTCCCAAACGTGCTCCATCCCCCATGCTGCGCACTCCCCATCGTGCTCCATCCCCCATGCTGCGCACCCCCCATCGTGCTCCATCCCCCATGCTGCGCACCCCCCATCGTGCCCCATCCCCCATGCTGCGCACCCCCCATCGTGCTCCATCCCCCGTGCTGCGCACTCCCCATCATGCTCCATCCCCCATGCTGCGCACTCCCCATCGTGCTCCATCCCCCATGCTGCGCATTCCTATCGTGCTCCATCCCCCATGCTGCGCACTCCCAAACATGCTCCATCCCCCATGCTGTGCACTCTCAAACGTGCTCCATCCCCCATGCTGCGCACTCCCAAATGTGCTCCATCCCCCATGTTGCGCACTCCCCATCGTGCTCCATCCCCCATGCTGCGCACCCCCTATCGTGCTCTATCCCCCATGCTGCGCACCCCCCATCGTGCTCCTTCCCCCTTGCTGCGCACCCCCCATTGTGCTCAATCCCCCATGCTGCACACTCCCAATTGTGCTCCATCCCCCATGCTGCGCACTCCCCATCGTGCTCCATCCCCCATGCTGCGCACCCCCTATCGTGCTCTATCCCCCATGCTGCGCACCCCCCATCGTGCTCCTTCCCCCTTGCTGCGCACTCCCCATTGTGCTCCATCCCCCATGCTGCACATTCCTATCGTGCTCCATCCCCCATGCTGCGCACTCCCAAACGTGCTCCATCCCCCATGCTGCGCACTCCCAAACGTGCTCCATCCCCCATGCTGCGCACTCCCCATCGTGCTCCATCCCCCATGCTGCGCACCCCCCATCGTGCTCCATCCCCCATGCTGCGCACCCCCCATCGTGCTCCATCCCCCATGCTGCGCACTCCCCATCGTGCTCCATCCCCCATGCTGCGCACTCCCCATCATGCTCCATCCACCATGCTGCGCACTCCCCATCGTGCTCCACAGTCACACATCAGACAGTATACACGCACACACCCGATCGCATACACGCACACACACATTGACGATATTGCACATACGCGCTCACACAACATCCGGAGATACCAGATGCTTCTGGCCATGTGATCTTCTGGCAGGCCCTAGAAGGTCACTGCACGCACAGTATCACTGCCGAGAAGCAAGCGATATCACTGGAGGTTGTGAGTGTGTGGATGCGATCTGATGTGTGTGTGAGGTGTATGTGAGAGTGAGTGTGATCTGATGTGTGTGTGTCTGTTGTTATGTGTGTGTGTGTGTGTGTGTGTTCCGCCGCTGCAGGACCTTGATGCGCTCACCTGAGAGCCGGTGTACGCTGGTAACCATGCTACACAATATTAGCCGATGTGTACCATGGTTACCAGGGTACCCCGCCCCCCGCTCGCACGGTAGCCCACACCTAACAACCCCTGGCAACCCCAGCAATGCGAGGGTATGTGTCGGCTGGGTTGCCGGCGTACGCTGATGTGGGCTCCCGGGGGTACAGCACTCACCTGGGAGTTGAGGCTCCGTGTCGGTTCGGGGAATGCGTGCGGGGGGCGGGGCCAGAGCGAGCATGCAATGCGTGAGGGGGGCGGGGCGTGGCCGAGTTGCCAATGCGTGTAGGGGGCCGGGGCAAGAGACCAATCCGGGGGGGGGCGGAGCCTGGGTGAGCCGCCAATCCGTGCGGGGGGGCCGGAGCCGAGGCGAGGCGAGCGGCCAATCCATGCGGGGGGCGGAGCCGAGGCGAGCGGCCAATGAGATGCTTGTCGCGGTAAGGACAGAATTTTGGAGCAAATTAAATATATAGAAATTACAGGCTTCACCACATACGCTAAAGGTGCTTAGGGGATCAAGAATCATATAGTAAAGAGAATCCCAGCACTCAAATTGAAGACAAGAGGGGAATTATGCAAAAGTGAATTTATTGACTAATACACTGCAAAAGGAACCTAACCAGAGCAACAGCACCAACGTTTCGGCATAGAGCCTTTCTCAAGGTCGTTGCCTAAAAAGGTGTGAAGACAATAACAATAATGAGTGCATTATATACAGGTGATACATAGATTATGTACAAAGAAGAATTTTGGAGCAAGACAGACAGACAGAATAAGGCAATTATATATATAGATATGCGCCACACACTAAAGGCCCCGTTACACGCAACGACATAGCTAACGAGATGTCGTTGGGGGTCACGGAATTCATGACGCACATCTGGCCTCGTTAGCGATGTCGTTGTGTGTGACACGTACGAACAACCGCTAACGATCAAAAATACTCACCTAATCGTTGATCGTTGACATGTCGTTCAATTCCAAAATATCATTGATGGTGCTGGACACAGGTTGTTTGTTGTTCCTGAGGCAGCACACATCGCTACGTGTGACACCCCAGGAACGACGAACAGTACCGTACCTGCGTCCTCTGGCAACGAGGTGGGCGTCACTTTCCTGCGGCTGCTCTCCGCCCCTCCGCTTCTATTGGACGGCTGCTGTGTAACGTCGCTTTGACGCCGCACGAACCGCCCCCTTAGAAAAGAGGCTGTTCACCGGCCACTGCGACGTTGTAAGTATATGTGACGGGAACTAGCGATATTGTGCGCCACGGGCAGCGATTTGCCCATGACGCACAAACGACGGGGGCGGGTGCTTTCACAAGTGACATCGCTAGCGATGTTGCTGCGTGTAAAGCCCCCTTTAGACCAAATGACCAATTGTTAGAGTTATTGTATGATATTAACTATTTGGATATTATGTTGGTGTTGTTGTTTATGTTTTTTGCTCTTTTTTTCAATGTTTACTACAGTAATATATCTATTATTCCCTTCCATCCGCCCCTATTCCTTGTTATCCTATCTACTATACTGTAGTTGTGGCGCCCCGGTGGCTTCAGCAGCCACAGGGTACTGCAAATCACTTAAGGTGCAGTATTCATCTCGGGTAAGGAGGGGGTTAATTACCGGTGTTCCACATTCCCCATTACATACAGTTTAAGTGCCTTCTCACTGGGGACTGGACTAGGGTAGATAGGAGGGTGGCCATCACGAAGCATGGGACTTTCAAAGTCACTAAGACAACCACCTGGGGGGCGGGCACCACTTGGGGTAGAAGTAGGACAACCTGGATACAATTTTCAGTCACGTCGGGACTACAGTTCTGGCTACACAACACCACTCTCTTCTTTTCTTCACGGTACCCGAGGCCATACTTCCCAACTTTTGAAGAAAAGAAAGAGGGATAAACTCTGCGGCGCGCAGCGCACTGGGGCAAATTTTGACCACGCCCCTAGCCACACCCATTTGGCAGTAAGGGTCATTCTGCAGACGCCCCAGACTGTTCATTCATAGTCATAGCAGCCAGAAATTTCTTATATTTATATAAGCGTCACTATATGACATGCTGCTTATTTTTTTGCCTATGAAGCCATGTTCACACGTTGCATAAATTCTGTGTTGTTTTTTTTTTGCGCTGTCTACACCAAACTACACAGTCCATTTTTGCTACGTTTTTTCTGCCTTTCCTCCATTATTTAATGCGTTTTTGGTTCAGATGTGAATCTGCATTTTTAAGTGTTTTTTATTGTACTGAGAAGCTTTTTCCTGCGTTTTTTAAGCTCCTCATAGAAACCTCTAGATAAAAAAAAGCATCAAAACCGCAGATTTCAGCGATATTATTTCATGGAATCACATCCACTTTGCTTGGACAATTAAACACAGCAGAATTTATGTGCAAAAAAACATCAGAGAAAAAAATGCAGCATTTACACTACATGTGAACACGGACTAATTGTCCAAGCAAAGTGGATGAGACGACATGAAGTCTCCGCCCCTGGTGCGTGTCAAGACGCTGCTGAACTCTGCGGTTTTGGTGTTTTTCTCTTTATGAGCTTCAGGATTCACATCTGCACCAAACATGTATCAAATAAGGGGGACAATGCATAAAAAACACGCAATAATCAGAGAAGATTGTTATTGCGCTCATGGTGCGGACACCGGCAGAAAAAAACAGCATTTACGCTAAATGTGAACACGGCCTCAACAATACATTTGTATTACATTTTTTATGGGTTTTAATAGAGAAAAATTATATATTGTACCATTTCTTTTACGCCATTTACCGATCCCCATAAATAATCTGATTGTGTTGTGTGGGTCGTTACGATTACAGGGACACCAGATATGTGTATGTTATTTGCTGATTTGTGATGTTTATTATTTTATAAAAAAGTGTTTTAAAATGACATTATTCTTTTTTTTATTATTATTTTTAGTAATTTTATTACAAGGGAAAACAAACTCCTTTCCTCACCTTCTAGAACACAGGACACAGAGATGCTGCTCTGTACAATGGAGCTCTATGTCCTGTGTAATCTGCTGTGTAAGAGGCTGCATTGTAGGTTCATCTATATAGAATCCTCACTCTGCCATCATCATTCTTAGTGGCTCAACAGCTAAGGGCTGCTGGACACATGTTTGAAAGTTGCAGGTTTGAATACAAGGGTGTGACAAAGAAGATTTTTTTTATGTCTGTATTTTATTTTCTCATTTCTTTATAGTAGTTTTATTGGAACAAATGAATCTGACTCTTTTCTTCAGATGCAGTATCTATCTATCTATTATTATTATTTATTATTATAGAGCCATCAATTCCATGGCGCTGTACATGTGAAAGGGGTATACATAATAGGGACAAGTACAATAATCATAAACAATGCAAGACACAGACAGGTACAGGAGGAGAGAGGTTCCTGCCCGCGAAGGCTAACAGTCTACAAGGGATAGGTGAGGATACAGTAGGTTAGGGTAGAGCTGAGTGGCGGCTCTATATCAGACTGAAGGTTACGGCAGGTTGTAGGCTTGTCGGAAGAGGTGGGTCTTCAGGTTCCTTTTGAAGCTTGTCAAGGTAGGCGAGAGTCTAATGTGTTGAGGAAGAGCATTCCAGACTATGGGGAAGGCACAGGAGAAATCTTGGATGCGATGGTGGGAAGAGGAGACCCGCAGCTGACCGTCTCTGGTCTGAAGTCTGACGGTCCAAGCTGTGTGATCAGATCCTCATGATCCTCTATCTATCTATCCATCCATCCATCCATCCATCCATCCATCCATCCATCCATCCATCCATCCATCCATCCATCCATCCATCCATCCATCCATCCATCCATCCATCCATCCATCCATCATCTTTGTAACTAAATAATCTGCTTCTGGTTTCTCTACTGCAATACAGAGGTCAAGATGACTAAATCTTCCTTTGTTTATCAATGGGTAGAGCTGCTGCCTATGGACAATGAGATCACGAGTTCAACTCCCAGTAACCCAGACCAGATGAAAATTTAATTTAATTTATTCACATGAGGGGAGGAGCCGGGACAACAGCTGTGAGCCGCGGGACTGCAGGAGAGAGCCCTCAAATCGGAACAGTCCTGCAGAATCTGGGACGGTTGGGAGGTATGCCCGAGGCTTGGAGCGGGAAGCTTGGCCCGGGTACCTCACTTCTGGAGGGGCATCCCCTTAGGTAAGGACACTTTCAAACACCGGTGGCTACCTCTAACTTATCCAGGATTGGCTGGAGGCCATCACATCGGAGACCGGCACCTCCCGGGCAACCCACGCACAGTGAGTAAAGACTTGGTGCCGTGACTACTGTGTCCGGCCCTTCATTGTCAGCGTCGTCGCCCCGCGCTTCGGTGACAACAGCCACTACTACGTCCATCATCCTCCTTGGGGCCTAGCTTCACCTGCGGGAAGCTGAACTATCCTAGCTGCGACATCACCCGCCCCAGAGGACAGTGACTGCAGCAGCGGCTAATCCCTGGCTGCATACCACAGGTGGCGTCATGAGACAACTACAACTACTTCCAACATCTTCCACCACCTATCCTCATCCTTCCCTTTTATCGTACACCCCTGGGCCACGAAGCTGGACAGGGCCACTCGTGACATCCCGGACCCAATATCACCGGCCCGGCAATGAGTCAAGTCAACCCCTTGCCCCGTGAGTGCTACATAGCCATCATATATAGTTGGCGATATACATATATATATATATATGTTTATCTCTATAAATGCAACACTTTTGTTTTCTCTCCCATTTTAATGAGCTAAACTTTAAGATCTAAGACTTTTTTATGTGTACAAAAGGCCTTTTTCTTTCACATATTGTTCAAAATTTAGTCTAAATCTGTGTTATTGAGCACAAGATAATCCATCCACCGCACAGGTGTGCCATATCAAGATGCTGATTAGACAGCTTGATTATTGCACAGGTGCGCCTTAGGTTGGCTCCTTAAATTTCTGAATCCCTCAAGTAAAATAAGAAAAACTTATACTCACCTCCACCAAACTGGCATGAGAAAACAATCACAGTATGCTGTGGGTGCCTCCGTAAATTGGATCACATAGACCCATACAAATCTATGGGTGCATGTGTGAGATCGGACTGCACTCAGATCTGAAATAGACAATTTCTCACCTGAGATCCGATTCTAGTGTGGCGCCCCCGAGGCTTCAGTCGCCACAGGGTACTGCACCTGCAGACGGGACGGAAACTTTAACACCAAACAGGGGTCCCCAAGTACTTCAGGCCATGGGGATCCACATAGAAAGCACAAGAAGGAAGGGCCCGCAATCCACAACACTGGCGGTGACCTCCGAATTATCCGGGATCGGCTGGGGCCCATCACGGCAGAGACCGGCACTCCAAGGGTGACAACCGGACTGTGAGTAAAAGACCTTAAACCGCAACCACTGAGTCAGCCCTTCATTGCCGGCGCCGTTACCCTGCGCTCCGGCGCCAACGGTCAGCATTACTCCCATCATCCTTCCCTGGGGCCAGGCTCTACCTGTGGGGAGCCGAACCATCCAGGCTGCGACACCATCCACCCCAGAGGACAGCACCCACAGCAGCGGCTAATCTCTGGCCGTACACCACAGGTGGCGTCACGAGACAACTAGTACTCCCAACATCCTCAACCCCTTCATCCCACCATCCATCCCTTTTTGTGGACACCTCGGGGTCACGAAGCCGGACAGTGCCACCCATGACATCCCCGACCCTTCACCGGACCGGTGACGAGTATCCCCCCAGGCCTCGTGTGGTGTTCCATTAGCAGCCAAGAGAAGCGAAGCACTGTAGAATGACACCCGGTTCACGCTCATGCAGAGATCGAGCTAAGGTTCATTAGCATATCACATCTGATGCTCACATGAGAAAATCATCACTAGCTATATACTCAGGTGACCCCAGCCTTAAGAAGAGATTGTCCAAGTAGTGGACAAGCCCTTTAACAATATATGCAATTTGTAATGAGAGCCACTGATGTTGAGGATGGGCTTGGCTGCTACGGTAGTTTACGCCAGGTGCCACTCCCAGGGCATTGTCCAGGACTGTGGAAGCTGACCTCCAGGGCAGGGACAGGCTCAGGTAGAGTATCTAGAGCAGACGGGTATGGGTGATGTGGACAGAACAGGTGGTGCAGGTAGGTAAGGCAGATCCTGACAGGTATGGGAAGCTGGGAACAGGTACAGATAACAGACACAGGGCAACGGGACCTGATAACTTGCTAGCAAGTGGGTAACTGGCTAACAAGACATGTTGCACAGGCACCTCCCCTGGTGGGAGGATGCCTTAAATATGTAGTGCCTCTCAGCCACAGGCTGAGAGATACTACCGAGTAATAATGCACTGGCCCTTTAAGACTAGGGAAGGAGCACACGACCCTCTAAGCACACTCCCATGGGACCTAGTAGTAGTGCCCGCTCATCACTAGTTATGAGTACAAACCACCCGAGCATGGTAGTGCTCACTCATCACTAGTTACGAGTACTGAGCACCTGAGCATGGTAGTGCTCGCTCATCACTAGTTACGAGTACTGAGCACCTGAGCATGGTAGTGCCCGCTCATCACTAGTTACGAGTACTGAGCATCCAAGCATGGTAGTGCCCGCTCATCACTAGTTACAAATATCGAGCACCCGAGCATGGTAGTGCCCGCTCATCACTAGTTACGAGTATTGAGCACCTGAGCATGGTAGTGCCCGCTCATCACTAGTTACGAATATCGAGCACCCGAGCATGGTAGTGCTCGCTCATCACTAGTTACGAGTATCGAGCACCCGAGCATGGTAGTGCCCGCTCATCACTAGTTACGAGTACTGAGCACCCGAGCATGGTAGTGCCCGCTCATCACTAGTTACGAGTATCGAGCACCCGAGCATGGTAGTGCCCGCTCATCACTAGTTACGAATATCGAGCACCCGAGCATGGTAGTGCTCGCTCATCACTAGTTACGAGTATCGAACACCCGAGCATGGTAGTGCCCGCTCATCACTAGTTACGAGTACTGAGCACCCGAGCATGGTAGTGCCCGCTCATCACTAGTTACAAGTACTGAGCACCCGAGCATGGTAGTGCCCGCTCATCACTAGTTATGAGTATCGAGCACCCGAGCATGGTAGTGCCTGCTCATCATTAATCTTGATCTATCCATCCTGTGATTTCAATAATTCCATGAACTTTACTTCTAGATGTTGTGACTTCAATATATTATGCCACACAGATAACATAGTTCATTTTATATATATATACACATATATATATATATATATATATATATATATATATATATATATACATACACTGTATATGTGTGTGCGTGTATGTGTGTGTGTATATATATATATATATTAGGAAAGGATTATATACATAGAATGTGTGGTGCTATATATAATGACATATTTTACCCATATATTCCAATTCTATAACAGTAGACGTATATAAACTTATTTAATCCCCCAAAATCTAACACTTTACAATAAAGAGGTGATTAAAAAAGGACTGAAAGATATAACATATGCACAGAATAGTATGCAATATTTCAGCAAGGGGATAGATTCAGTGCAAGGAGCAGTTGGGGGGATCATGTGAGAAATCAGGGGGAGGAGGGGAATTAAAGTCAAGTCTGCATCATTATGATGAATGGATCAGGTGTCCTATGGAGAGTGTCCTCTATATGGAGTGTCCTCTATATGGAGCTGAAGGTCTGTAAGTGATTTAATTGTGGCAAAGTCCTCTACACAACTAATAATCTGCGACTAATACACCCAAAAATGTTCCTGAGGGCACTGGGGTCCAGGAATCAGAGCTGAATGCAGCAGATCTTAATGCTGGAGAAGAAACCTATGTGTGCTCCTAGCTGAGGACTCCAAGATGTTCCCATCACCTGTGGATTAATGTCTGACAGGTTCTCCAGGGTTTTCTCTGGAAGGTGGACCTCAGAGCTGCTGTTCTTAGCCACTTCTCAGACCTCCCTCCCAGCCTGTAATGTTCCTTCCCTTCCTTTCCTGCCATCCAACAGGAAAGTGCACAGAAGAGTCGTCTAACTTCCCACTTGCAGCCACATCTCCTCTTCTACCTCAGTCTTGGACATGAGGTCTCTAATCCTGCACCATTTCTGCTCCAGATCCTGAACCCTGGGAGGATTTTTATCACTTTTTTGACCCTATAATCATTGCTGATTGCTTTGTTTTATCTCCATGTATTGGAAAAATGAAAATGTCACCCCTCAATCAGAGGGGAACAACTTGGATCCTGAAGGAGACTCTGCAGGAAAGGTGAGACTTCATGCGCAAAGTGCGCATTTCTTGGATTCTTCTGTTGTCTTGTCTTGTAGGTTCTGGTATCATTTAATAATAGAAATTCACATTCTTGGGGCAATTGTGTTCCTCCAAGATCTGCTCATATACTATTTAATTGGCTGAGTTAACTCACAACCCAGGTTTATTGTAAAAAATAAAAAAAAGTATCATTTTGCGCATAAAAGGGAAAAAAATAATCGATTTTTAATTACAACCATTAAAAAAAATGAAATTTGCAATTCTTTGGGTGGCCTGATGGATTGCCTGATTGACAGCTGAAATTGACACTTGCTGCCTCTTATCCTGGGCATTTTGTGCAATTTCTAATTGCAGGTAGTTTGTGGGTTTTTTTCCTCTCCTCTGCCTTGGATTACATGGGAACGAAACGATTACCTCAAGAGGCATGGGTTAAGTGCAGCAAAAAAAATCAATCTAGATTCAAATTGCTTCATTAAAGAGACACATCTTTTGTTGGAAATGGTTTAAATGCCTCCTGGAAAGTTCTTATTTGTTGTTTGGAGCCGCTGTGTATGGCTGCAGGGAATATAAAGGGGGACCTGGAGGCATCTAAACCAACTTCATACTCAGGGGGTTTGCTGGCAATATCTTTTGGAAGGTGATGTCTCACCATAGGCAGATCCCCAGGGGGGCAGCCACAGGTCTGGACTCCAAGACTCCACACACCATGGTAAGAAGGGAAAGGGGAGAGAATGTATAACTGATAGGTGAGGGACCTGGGAGTGAGGGGAAGGGGACACTTAGGAAGTGTGCAGAATCACTGTGTGACTGACTGCTTACAGCAAAATGCAAGGGGACTATCCCTCTATCTATTTATTACCTATCTATCCATCTATATATCTATGTATCTATCTATAAATCCTATTTATCTATTATCTATCTATCTGTCTATGTATTACCTATCTATCCATCTATATATCTATTATCTATATAGCTATCTATTATATATATTTATATATCAATCTATATATTTATTATCTATCTATGTATTATCTCTTATCTATCAACTCTCTTATCTACCTATCTATCTATCTATCTATCTATCTATCTATCTATCTATCTATCTATCTATCTATCTATCCCTCTATCTATCTATCTATCTATCCCTCTATCTATCTATCTATCTATCTATCTATCTATCTATCTATCTATCTATCTATCTATCTATCTATCTATCCCTCTATCTATCTATCTATCTATCTATCTATCTATCTATCTATCTATCTATCTATCCCTCTATCTATCTATCTATCTATCTATCTATCTATCCCTCTATCTATCCCTCTATCTATCTATCTATCTATCTATCTATCTATCTATCTATCTATCCCTCTATCTATCTATCTATCTATCCCTCTATCTATCCCTCTATCTATCTATCTATCTATATATCTATATATCTATCTATCCCTCTATATCTATCTATCTATCCATCTATCTATTCCTCTAAATCTATCTATCTATCCATCTATCTATCTATCTACCCCTCTATATCTATTTATCTATCTATCTATCCCTCTATCTATCTATCTATCTTTCTATTCATCCCTCTATATCTATCTCTCTATCTATCCCTCTATATCTATCTATCTATCTATCCCTCTATCTATCTATCCCTCTATCTATCTATCCCTCTATATCTATCCCTCTATATCTATCCCTCTATATCTATCTATCTATCTATCTATCTATCTCTCCATCTATATCTATCTATCTATCCCTCTATATCCATCTATCCCTCTATATCTATCTATCTATCTATCTATCTATCTATCTATCTATCTATCTATCTATCTATCCATCTATCTATCCCTCTATATCTATCTATCTATCCCTCTATATCCATCTATCCCTCTATCTATCTATCTATCTATCTATCTATCTATCTATCTATCTATCTATCTATCTATCTATCTATCTATCTATCCCTGTATCCCTCTATCTATCTATCTATCTATCTATCTATCTATCTATCTATCTATCTATCTATCTATCTATCTATCTATCTATCCATCTATCTATCCCTCTATATCTATCTATCTATCCCTCTATATCCATCTATCCCTCTATCTATCTATATATCTACCTATTTATCTATCTATCTGTCTTTCTTCTATCCATTTATCTATCTATATCATCTTATCTCTCATTCTTACTATGTAGGTGTCACATGCATGGGTGATCATCTAATTTTTCTAATTATTCTTGATCCCAGTCAATCTATTACTCCATTTATTGTTTTCTTAAACATATATTTATTTATATAAATCTATTTATCTGTTTCTATCTAATCAATCCTATCTATCTATTATCAATTTTACTTTCTTGCTTTAATTTTAATTTAACTGTATCCATTCTTTCTTTCCTTCTTTCTATCTTTTCTTCCTTCTTACCTTCTTTCTTTCCTTCTTACCTTCCTTCTTTCTTTCTTTCCTTCTTTCTTAAACATCTACCTATACAA
>NC_134361.1:183720696-183723196 GCF_048569485.1 Anomaloglossus baeobatrachus
CATATATATATGTGTGTGTATGTGTACACACATATACATCCATGGGAATAAATATATGTATACATACAGTTTACATATAGGATATAATATATTATTTACCTACTAGATATGCCGATACATTATATATACTTTAAAAAGACCATATATCAGATGTAATATATATTCCATAATTCCATACACTATACACAGCAGAACCTTTAATATAACCCACACAGTCTATAAATCAGGTATACTATACATACTATACCAGAATGTTATATATACCTCATAGTCCATAAATCAAATATAATATATAATCTATACATTGTATACAGCAAGACACACATATGTATATATATATATACGCACACACATACAGTATATTCAAACACACACACACACACATATATATATATATATATATATATATATAAAAGACATACAGTACATAGAGCAGATATAATATAGTAATATATAATCCATACATTTTTATACAGCAGGACACACACATGTATACATATACGTGTGCATATATATATATATATACATATATATATATATATATATATATATATATATATATATATACACACACACACACACACACATGCCTTACAGTGCTTTGAACAGATATAATATATAATACATTATATACAGCAAGACATTTTTTTTATATATATATATATATATATATATATATATATATATATATATATATACATACATGCACACACACATGCCTTAAAGTCCATAGAGCAGATAAGTGTAATAATGTATAATTCATACACTGTATAACAGAACATTACTTATCACCCATATAATCTACAGATCAGATACAATAGATTTCCCATATTCTGCATATATCAGAGCATATAGACTATATAGATCCTGTAGATCAAATGTATTATGCAATCTATATAATGTATAGATCAGAATACAGACATAATCCATACAATCTGTATCGCAGCCCTCCACCCTCCAGACAGAATCACTTATAATTGATGACAGCTACTTCCACACTAAAATGCGGATAATATATGTAGTGTGATATATTTCTGTTCAGTTTCCTATTACCCTAATTATTGACATTACCCGTGCTGTACATCCAGTATTTTCCCTGGAGCGATGGCTCAGATATTTACATGTTTTATATTTTACATTCCATCTATTTACATAATAAATAATAAGTATAAATTATGGCTGTATGGATCATAGAGAGAATACTATGTGTATGAATCCAAGAATGAGTCTATGTATCTATTAAAATTGCTTTTAATATATTATATACTATTGTATATATATGTATATATATATATATATATATATATATATATATATATATATATAAAATATCCTATCTATAATTGCTTTTAAATTGCTTCATGGTAATTTACATACTATGTGTTGTGACTGTTGGATTAGGGATGCATTATTTTGAGTTTTATTACCATATTGTTGTTATGAATAATTTGTGATTACTTTTCTGGGACAATATAAGAGGAAAATATTACTTTATTAGTTTTTTTTTATTTTTTATTATGTGTCCTAGTGCCATGTAATAATGTTTTCCAGGCAGTGTATTATCACACCCAGGGCTGGTGCCGCTGAGGGCTCCTCTTCTGGTACAGATAACCCTATGCTCTTTACTTCCTTAAGTCCCTGAGCACTAAATCCAGTGTAAAGTTTACTGTCAGCATCTTTAAGGTCAAGTTGTTGTTACATATGTGACATGGGTGTTCTTTAGTGTTTGTGATCCTTCTGTGGAAAGCTTGGAGATGTATCTGGGCCCTTATGCAGGATTTGTGACAGCGTCCTCCCCCCCACTATGTGCTATTTAATATGTCACCCTTAGGAACCAGAACTTGGTTATGACTGCTACATGGATATCACAACAATTCTATCCTTCACCTTTAGGCCTCATTAATGTTAAAATAAAAATTCTATACAATTTTTTTAAAATGTATTTCGAACTCCTATATCCAATGTTTGCACTCCTTAGCGTTTCAGGGTGTAGCTGTATTTTGTCAATGTTTCATGTTCAGCTTGCACCTGTTCACACTTGTCTGTTAGGAAGTCCAGTTAGTTTGTTCATTTTACATTTTTGGCTATTACAGAACGATAATCGCAGGGGTTTATCTGTATGTTATTGTTGTTGTTCTAGATTTTTGTTTATAAATAAAAAGTGTTCCAGACATTGATAGCAAACAGAAACAAGTGGAACACCACAGACTGGATTTAAAGGGAATCAACACTTAGGGTTCTGAGAATAGAACCCTGATAAAACTGACTTAAAAGTGTATACAACCGGATAGCATTATATGTATCACTCCTGCCATCAATTCAGACAAAAAAGTACTAAAAAATGGCTGGGGACGTAGAGAACTTTCCATCAGATGAAACCTAATGATCAAAAGTGTATAAAACCGGATATCATTATATGTATCACTACTGCCATCAATTCAGACAAAAGAGTGCTAACAAACTGCACAACAGTGGTGTGTACAGGGACATAGAAGACTTT